>NC_056744.1:570351052-570623552 GCF_019279795.1 Protopterus annectens | reverse complement strand
AGATCTTTACCACTTCCTTCTCTAACTTCCAAACTTTAACAGGAATGCCATATGTTCCTGAAGACTATTCCTAAAGACTGATTATCTGTTAGTGTTTTTATCTCATCCCGTTATCTTAACTGAGCCTCATCTACCTTCAACCTTGGAATAATTAAGTCTTCTATGAATATTTCAATTGTGCTCTTTCTTGATTTCCACATTCTTCTGCTTTATCCAAATTTTCACAAAATCTCCAAAATATCTCTAAACCTCTACAGGATCTCTGGTTATTTTCTACCCATTCCTTAAATCCTCTCTTAACAGGTGGGTGGGAAAGTGCCAGTGTCTCATTTTTACTTCATTACCCTGCAGTTATACATTTGTTTTATTTGTGCATGATCTGAAATAGATACTGGATGTGTGCTGAAGCTTTGAATTAAATGCAAATGTTCCTGTGAAATACAATTTCTATGTAGTCTAGCCCAGTTACTGTATCTCGGGGATTAACATGTAAATTCTCTCCAAGTTCCGACTACTATTTTCATATCTTTCATACCACATATTTCCATAAATTTCTTCAAATATTTACCATCATTTGTTATATTTTCCCTTCTATATTCCCCGATACATTATTGCAAATCAAGTTCCACATTCCCCATACAAGTCACATTCCCTGCTAAAAGGAGATTTCTCCCAAAAAAATCATAAACTCCATAACAGCAGGCTTTTGATGGAATATAAATACATACCCCTTGCAAGAGACTCCTTACTACCACAAATCTACCATCAGTCTGTTTTCCCTCTTCTAAAACTATTGGAGCTCATCTAGTAATCAGTATAATTACTCGCCTTTTCCTTTGTCCCCAATATTCTGCTAAATATCCACCCTGAACTTTCTTGTAAAAATCACATGCTCATGTCTTTCCAAATGTGTCTCCTGCAGTATTGCTATTTGCAATCTGCATGTCTTAATATAATGCAATATTTTTACTTTCTGTCTATATCTGTAAGGCCATTTATGTTCCAAGACAACATGGACAGTGTAGCCACTATAATAAACTATTACACAGTTTATTTCTTGGGATGTGTATTCCCAAGTTTGAGTTACATACACACGCATTAATGCTTGACAGGCTTATTTTGTAAAGTTGTTTGTTCTCGTCTTCATTTGAATAAATGTCACATTTTCAAGACGTTTGCTTTAAGGAAAAAGTACAGTTGTGTACACTTACCATAAATATAGATGTTCGAGTGTATTCACTGTTGCAGTCATTACATTTGGGTAATCCTGCAGGCAGGTTGCCCTCAGTCGGCCTGACTTTCAAAGTCCTGGGTCCTGCGTTGGCTGCTGTCGCCCCTTCCCTGACGTCAGGTCGTCAGGGGTATAAAAGATGCGGCCGATGCCATTTTCTTTAGTTTTTCTTGCCCCAGATGTTAGGTGCCCCCTAAAAGGGTAGCCACAATTTATATATACACATACATACATACATACATACACAAATATAAACTTTACCCTCCTCTACAAGCAAATACACCACATAGGTTGTATAAATCAAAGAAGGAAAGATAGGTTCCATCAGAAGAAAAGGGGGATGGCGGGTGAGTAACCTGGACTGCAACAGTGAATACACTCGAACATCTACATTTATGGTAAGTGTACACAACTGTACTATGTTCTTCGTGCTTCACTGTTGCAGTCATTACATTTGAGTAGAGTCCCAAAGCTATGGTTGGGAGGCTGGAGCTAAACAGCGTTAGGAGCGGCTATGAGGCCCTGCAGAACTGCAGTAGCAAAGCCTGCCTGGATTTATAGTAGAGTGGCAGATGATATTGCTTTGTAAAGGTATGCACTGAACTCCAAGTAGAAGCCTCTAAAAAGTCCTTGGTTGGTACTCCCCTGAGAAAGTCTGCTGAAGTGGCTGCAGCTCTGGTTGAATGTGGCCTAATGCCCTTGGGCACTAGCTTGCTATGGTGTAAGTAGCAGAAACGAATGCAGTGGCCTATCCACTTTGAAATAGTCTGCTTTGAGATGGCCTTTCCTTGTGATCCTGCAGCATATGGCACTAGTAATTGCTCTGTCTTTCTGAAAATTTTTGTTCTGTCCAAGTAGAATCTAAGCTGTCTGTGTACGTCCAAAGAATGCAGAATTCTCTCCCCCTTGTTCTGTGGATTTGGATAAAAAGTTGGCAGATGAATAATTTGGTTAAGAGCCACACTGGACACCACCTTAGGCATAAATGTCGGGTTTGTCCTCAGAGAGACCCTGTCTGGATAAAAAATGATAAAAGGTTCCACAGCCATGAGTGCCTGTAGCTCTGAAACTCGTCTTGCAGAAGTTATTGCTAGGAGCAGAGCTGTTTTCCAAGATAAAACTTTATATCAGCAGTAGCAGCTGGCTCAAAAGGAGGCAGGGTGAGTTTTTCCAAGACATAGTTGAGGTCCCATGCTGGCATTGGTGATCTTCTTGGAGGCCTTAAATTTTTGGCTCCTCTGAGGTACTGCTTTAATAAGGGATGAGAAAAGATTGGTGGCTCTGTATTGTAATGAGCTGAAATGGCAGAGACATGAATTTTAATAGATGAAAATGATAGGCCTTTGTCCAGCATCTCAGTTAAGTATTGCAAAATCTGAGGAATATTTGGCACAGCTGTATCAGTTCCTTGTGCCTGGTTCCATGCACAGAATCTCTTCCATTTTCCAGCATAAGATTTTCTAGTACTAGGCCTTCTGGCTTCCAAAATGACATCCATCACAGCCTTACTGAGAGGTGTGTTTTGTATGACTACATTATCCGCCATGCTGCCAGGTTTAAAGTCCTGAGTTGGCTGTGCAGGATCTGATTGTTTTGCTGGGACAGTAGATGAGGTATTTGAGGTAAGGTCCAAGCTGGGCATTGAGACAAGTTCCGTAGTATATGATACCAGTACTGGCGGGGCCAGTCTGGGGCAATTAGTATCACCTTTGGCTTCTCCTGTCTGACTTTTAGGAGTACCTTAGGGAGGAGAGGCAGTGGGGGAAAGTCATATACTGATAGTTTTTCCAGCTGAAAGATAGGGCGTCCACTTTCCATGCTTGTCTGTGATAAATCCTTGTGCAGAATCTTTTTAGTTGGTAGTTGTGAGGGGAGGTGAATAGATCTATGCCCGGGCATCCCCATTTCCTTTTTATCATGCTGAAGACGTGTGGATCCAGCTGTCACTCGTGGGGATCCATGAGGTTTCTGCTTAGTTCATCTGCCAGAGTATTTTTCCTTCCTGGAAGGAATTGTGCCTGCAGATGTACTTGGTAAGTCAATGCTGTGTCCCACAAAGTCATGGCTAGTCTGCAAAGGGGGTAAGAATGTGTGCCCCCCCTGCTTGTTTATATACCACATGACCGTGGTGTTGTCTGTCTTTATCAGTAATTGTCCCAGATGAAGTAGGTCCTCAAAGGCATTTTGAACAGCTAGCATCTCTTTTTGATTGATATGTAGATGCATTTGGTTTGAGGTCCATGCGCCCTGAATGCATCTTCCTGCCATGTGGGCCCCCCAGGCATAACCTGATGCATCCGTTGTTAGTGTCTGCCTGGCTGGGGGTAATGTGAATGGCTGTCCCTTGTTTTGGTGACAAGCCTTTGCCCACCATCGAAACTCCTGTTGCTGGCAGGGAATGAGAGTAATCATAGTTTCCAGGCTGGGGCACTGTTGCTGGCAGGGAATGAGAGTAATCATAGTTTCCAGGTTGGGACAATGTTGAGTCCAAACACTTTTTAGGTACCATTGAAGTTTCCTCATATGCAGTCTTGCAGATAGAATTCGTAGGATGTAGGATGCCATGAAACCCAAAGCCTGCAGAATTTTTCTTGCAGATAACTGGGCCTTTGTTGCCAACATTTTGAAATAGGTAGTCAGTTGCCTTTGTTTGTCTGGCATGAGATGAGCCATCTGGGTAGTTGCATTTAAGCTTGCACCCAGGAATATTATCTCGAGAGGGTACTCGTTTTGATTTCTTTTCATTGACTGTGTACCCTAGGCATGTTAGAAGTCTTTTCACAAACGCCAGATGCTGTAGAAGAATGTCCTTGTTCTCTGCTTGAATTAGACAGTCGTCCAAGTAAGGATACATTTGTAATCCTCTTTGTCTGCAAAATGCAATTACTGGTGCCAGACACTTTGTAAAGACCCTGGGTGCAGTAGATAAGCCAAAGGGCAGTGCAGGGAATTGGTAATGCATTGAGCCAGCCTTGAATCTGAGGTATCTTCTGCATATTTGTCTGATTGGGACATGCAGGTATGCCTCTTTTAGGTCTAAATTCACAAGCCATGCATTCTTGCCCAGCATGGGCAGAAGCTGCTGCAAAGTCAACATCTTGAATTTTGGTATATCCAGGAATGTGTTCAGAATAGATAGGTCCAGTATTGGCCTCCAGGCCTTGTCCTTTCTGGGTACCAAGAACAGTCTTGAGTAAAATCCTTGTCTCTGCTCTTGCTCTGGTACTTATCGAATGGCCCCCATGTCCACTGAGGCTTGTTTTTGTGCCTTTGCTCATTGATTTTTTGGCAGATCTGGCCAGCCGTTTGCCTTCGGCAGGGTATGGAAATGGAACTTGTAGCCTTGTGACATGATATTTAGAACCCACTTGTCCTGGGTTATGATGTGCCAATTTTGAGAAAAAAGTGCTAATTCTCCCCCTAAGGGTGCTGCTAGGAGATAAGTGCTTGGTGCAGGCAGGGGGAAGTCATTGGGACTGTTTCCTGTGTGGTTGTGATTCGTCTTCTCCAACTTTGGAGGTAGAAGCACCCCATTGCTTTGACCTGTATGAACCTTGCATCTGGGATCTGCCTCTAGGGCATCTGGGTCTGCCCCTTTGAGGTCTGTGTGACACAGGAAAGGACCAGTTCTTTGTTGGCCAGTGTCTACTAAATCTAGGTGGCTGTACTTGTAAAAAATCTTTGACAGTTTGCATAGATTTAGCTTTGTACTCCATTTTCTTTAACACCTCTTCTGCCTTAACACCAAAGTATCATGCTGTAAAGGTACATCTAATAATTTAACTTTGACATGATCAGGCAGATTTTGTTCCTTTAACCAAGCATGCCTCCTAATCAAAGAACCCGTAACTGCGGCCCTGCAGGAGGCCTCCAAAGATTCAAAACCACATTGCAAAGTATGCTTTCCAACTTGTTCAGCTGCATGCAATAAATCCTGCATTTCCTTGCTTTCTGCACATTCAGAGTTTAACAACATTTTCTGTTTAAGCAATGCCATGACATGTTGCTGATATCTGAGCATATGAAACTGACAGTTTAAGGCCCTTATAGCCAAGGTAGCAGATGTGTAAACCTTTTTTCCCCATCTATCCAGTGCCCTAGAATCTCTGTCAGAGGGGGTATGGTATTTTGCAGCGGAAGCCTTAACTCCTTTGGAACCCTGTGAAATAGTTTCTGGGTCTGCAGCAGGGTTTTTAAAAAGGAATTTATGAGAGTCAGGAACCCTGTAATATCTGTCAGGCTTAACAGGAGCTGGAGGTAAGGAGTCAGGGGTAAGACTAGACTCGGAAATCACATCATCTACAATGTCTAACATAGGTGGAATGGCTAGTGGCCTGTTTGAGGTAGTAAAAGGAAATCCCTGAGCCTCTTTAGATTTTGAAAAATCTTGGCTCTCCCAGTGGAAATGCTCCCTCATGGTATGCAAGGTTTCCCCAAAATAATAGTCCTCTGGAGGAGAAGCTGAAAGTATAGATTCTTCAGCATCAGAATCTTCATAAGGGGGGAGAGAATATTCCTAATCAGAAGAAATGGAAACCTGATCTGAAGATTCATAGTCAGTCTCTTGCCTAGGCCTCTTATCAGGAGGGGGATGGGAACCCCTGATCAAGGTAATCAAGTCTTCGGCCATTTTGAGCATCTGTTTTTGGGTATAGAAGCCTGACCACGTGGCTCCTGAGTTTGTTTCTTTGCTTTAGAAGGTGCTTTAGTCTTTGCCTTTGAAGCTGATGTTGGTTTAATGTAAAGATGTTTAGGTCTGAATACACCCTCAGAAGCTGGTGCCTGCTCAGCGGCTCCGGACCCATCTGAAGGAATAGTATCCGAGGCTCCAATACCTTGAGTTTCCAGCGGCATGGCCGACTCCACGAGGGAGTCGGTAGCGGCCTGCGACTCTAAAGTAGAGGGCGTCAGGGGCTGCGAAAGCACCTCACTGAGAACTGGCGAACCGGCGACTGGCTTAGGGGAAGCTTCGTCGTCGGTTTTGGGCCTCTGTTGTCTATCTCTCTCCTTTTCTTTGCGTTTTTTGTGAACTCTGGTAGTCGGATGGCTATCCAATGACATTTCTGGATAATTAAACCGGCGTCCAAAATAGTTTAAAGCAAAATCATACCAACGCTTAATAGTGCGTTGGTTAAATTTAACACAAAACCAACAACCAGTAAGAATGAAAATCCTTATGAGGTATTTGCTTTCCACAAGGAAGACAATTATTTATTTTTTCGGACATCGGTCTGGAGCAAGAAAAAAGTTTCCCCAATGGGGTACTTAGCTTTATCGAAGACTTCGGATCTGAAACTGGAACACGAAAATCTCAGGAGTCGGCTGACCGGCACTTGCGAACTGCTTCTGCTTCGGGCACCGCGCGGCAAGAAAGGCTAAAGAAAATGGTGTTGGCCGCATCTTTTATACCCCTGACGACCTGACATCAGGGAAGGGGTGACAGCAGCCAACGCAAGACCCAGGACTTTGGAATTCACGCCGACTGAGGGCAACCTGCCAGCAGGATTACCCAAATGTAATGACTGCAACAGTGAAACACGAAGAACATCCCTCAACCAAAAAAAAAAAAACATGTTCAAAAAAATAAGTTTAATCTTCCAGATAGGAACAATTACCCTATACTGACTGCTGCAGCCACAGTCATTACCTAACCTAAACGTACTGTTACCCATGCCAAAGTGCATGGCACAGCCTGTATTCCCACTTATACTGACAGCGGTTTGTTTTTTTCTTATATCTTTCCCAAGCTTGTATGCTTTCAGAAAACATTAACTTTAACCCCAAGAAAAAGTGCACTGGCTATCTTTAAATAAAAATAAATTGTACACTGTTCTATTAAATGCATTAAAGTATTAAGCCTGTTAGGCAGGCTTCTATCTCTTATTTACTTCCCATAATTTCAAACTTCACATTTTTCAGTGAACTGCTTGCCACTATATTTTTAAATTTTGCATTTCCCTCAGCAAAGAATGTTCACAACTCTCAAAATTAATTGCTTATACCCGGAGACAGCTTATCTCTATGGAAAAGTACTCAGGGATGAATTTTTTGTAAATTTTACTCAGAACAGAATGTAGAGCTGCCTTAAACTGCACACTTCTTGTCTCTGAACAATTTACTAAAGGAAAAAGCTAGTACCTTTGAAGTTGTACAAAGCTTTGCATTTTCAATGCTTTCATCATTCTGTCTTATTTTTAAAGCCTACTCGCTTACAAAAACACATTTATAGCTTAAGCAAAATGCATTAATCTAGACACTCACCCTTGGACAAAAAAATATTTTAATTCTACATATAATATAATGGGTACACTTTTACACCCCACCCCACCAACCCAAAATCACATTATATTAACATTAAACGTGCTTTTGTACAGCCTTTTTTATCTTGTTATACTTTAAAGCCTCTACTTCTTACAACTAAAAATTACTTGTTTACTTTAATATCTTTACCACACACAACAGTCATGGAAAAAACACTGCTACATTTAAAATACCCCGAATACACACTACAGACTACACAAAACTACTTTACTACACACACACACACATGTATGCATGCATATAAACATGCAGTTTATACAGGATCATAGGAAGTTACTAGGCTATTGGCCCTGAGGCCATTATAAGCCTAGTGTAGCCCATGTTTAGACAAGTCAGCACCCAAAGCCCCTGTCCAGCAGGGACACAGGTGGAATCCCAGGGTGTATTTTCCGTTTCCCATCCAGTTATCCAAGTTGTGCTTAAAAAGGGATAATGACATACTCTGCTTGACGTGGAGAGGAAGTCCATTCCAAAGATGGGGGGGGGTCTCTGGGACACAAATCTGTCCTGCCAACAAGTCCTACTGATGTCACAGACCAGGCTGAGGTCGCTCGTGCAGATTACTCAAGTGGAGCCTGACTTGGGGACATGCAGCAGTAACATCAAGGTGGGGGTCTGAGATTGCTCTGTATGCCCAACAGAAGTCACCTCTGATGAGTCTATGAAACTGAGTAGAGGGACAGGGCTTTTAGCCTGTGTAGGGTAGATGCTGAAGGTCCCGGATTCTCCTGGTGAGAAACCTCTCTGGTCTCTCCAGCTGCTGAATGAGCTTTGTGAGGTACATGCCGAAGGGGGCTTTATACCCAATAACTGGCCTTATAAGGGAAGAATACAGGGATGTTATGACCTCCTTGTCCCTGGATGAGATACCCTTACTTATGAGGTGGGCCATGTAGAAGTAATGAAATATTTTATACAAATACTAATAACAAAAATAGTTTTATTTACAGTTACCTTTTTCCCTTTTCGTGTCTTTCTAAATATTAAATTACATTAAGTGGGCTATATGCTTTACAGTCCACTCATAAGGTTAACAAAGTCAACAAAAGTCCAGTATTTGTCAGCCATATTACACAAATGTGACTGATGCATTACAGCCTCTCATTTATTCACTAATTTCAGTGTTGATGGTCTTCTTGTTCATCTACATCTCCCAACACCAGTTAATGGTTCAAGTCCAACGTACTCCTGATTGTTCTAGTCAACTCCTGCAGTTTTTCTATCAAGCATTTTCCTTTGTATCACTGGAAAATATTTCACTGGAAAACTTTCTCTATAAACCTTACTGTCAGAAGAATGAGAGAGAGTCCCCTTTTTGTTGGATAAACTTTTTTTTATTACCTCCTTAAGCCTGTTTTTCGTCAAAAATTACTTTGATCCTCCAGGAAAAATACTGTGAAGACAGGCAAATGCAGCACCTTGAAACTAGAACCTGCTTCTCGGCCTTCCGGGACTGCTGGAATAAATTTGCTTCTCTTCTGCCTGGTGTACAGAAAATGATCATTTTCTACAAACACTTTAGAGTCATCAATTTTTAATACTTCGCCCTTCTGACACAGTTTTGTTAGAATCAACTCTTTATGCTGGTATGATTGTGTCTAATAATATAGGTCGTGTCTACTTTCCCATGGCCAGGTCTGGAGCATATACTTGATGTGCCCTTTTAATTAACAAATCCTGTTGTGCAATACCAGAAGGTTGTTTATTTGTGCTTTCATAAAATGAATATGGTCTGTTCCTCCCAGTTTCCCTGGCATAGCAGAAAATTTCTTTGTGCTTTGTCTTCTAACTCTATTTTTTGAAACTGCTCTTTTTCTGAAGCTTCATGCTGAGCCATCTTTTTCTTTACTTCAGACTCTGATGTTTGTAGTTCCATCAGTTAAGCTTCTTCTATTTCTTTCAGCCTTTTATTTGAGTGAATATATTCCTTCAATGTTTCAATTATTTTAATAACCTCTGAGTACATTTCTTTTAGTTTTTCCTATAAACTACTGGAAGCCATATCCTGAACCAAAACTGAAGCTTGAACTGCTTTCTGATGAACAGCTGCACAATTATTCCCAGACAGTATTTTCTTGTTACCTTTTCTAGTTGATTGTCTTTCAGGTTTTCCAAATTTCTTCTTTGCTGGCATCCAGGCAGTGTACTTACTAGGCAGTAACTGAATTGTACCCCAAAACAGTAAATGACACTCCTTTTTCTCAGTTTCTGTTTTCACATTGAGAGAGCTGAATGTAAGCTGTTCATCAGTGTGCAGTCATCTTAGAAATCCCTCACAGTCAAAAAATTCTTTAACTCAGAAAAAGGAAGGTTAACTAATAACTTCTGAATGTTGTCAAAAGATAAAATTAAAAACTTTAACAAGCTTGACAGTTTAAAATGCTGACAGTAGTAGGAGAAGAATACACTTTCTCCCACAACTTTTCAAAAACTTTCCATCCTTGTCAAATGGAATGGGATTAGCTGCAGTAATCTGTTTAGCAGAAGCAGTTCTGGATAAAGAAATTACTACTGGATCTGCTGTGTTAGAAAACAAATACTTCAGTCTGAGGTACCCTGCCCTGGTCCCAGAGAAGGTGGACTGCCAAGCTATCCAGAAGCAGTTAAAAAAATTTGCTAAAGCATTTACTCACAAGTTCCTTAGAAATGCGACGACAGTCCCAAAAACTAGCAACATATTTTAATTTTAGTGAAATGTCTTCCTCAATGGGAAACTTATCTGCCCAACCCTGAGGAATTACTAACTGACCACTGGCCTGCTGAAGCACACTTTGGTGGCAGAAAAGCTCTGACTAATTTGGAGCTCTGTCTATATACTACAGGTCCCCTTGAGTTCCTGACAATTGCAACCCACGTAAGGTGCCTTTAAGCTCTCGGCTGTCTGGTCACTTGTACAGGACCCAAATAGCTTACGTTACTACAACAGTGATCTACATGTTGAACATCTGAGAGTCCACCCAAGCCTTGACTAAGCAGGTTCATAGCTGTTTATTAGGCTAACTACCACAAGGGCCTTTTTAAGCCTAGCCATGATTCCCAAATCTCTGACAAGTTCTGATACCCTTGATAAGTGTAAGCATGGGCCTGGGAGATGAACCATTTACAGGTTACCTGTTTGCATCACAGACATAGGTGTCAAATCAGGAATGAATTTCTCAAACAGTTGTCCAAGTTGCACTTGAACTGGATTAGGGAGGAACTCTGCTTCACATGAATGGGGAGCCTGTCCCATAGACGAGGTAGTCTCGGAGATACATACATATCTCTCCAGTAGGTCCTATTTACATCACAGGCAAGGTTTAAGTCTTTAGAACAGGTAATTATGGTACTGTTTATTTTGTGGATATGCAGGAGGTCCATCAGAGTGGGGTCTGACAATGCCCTGTATGCCAGGCATAGATCTCCCTCAAAAGACTGTGGGAGACAGAATACAGGGATAGGGCCTTGAGACAGTCTGCATAGGACATATTACTTACATTCTGTATTCTTTTAGCGGGGAACCTCTGTGGAAGTTCCAGTTGTTGGACATGCCTGGTTAGGAACATACCAAAGGGGGCATTGTACTCACCGATAGGTCTGATGAATGCCGAACACAGTGGAACAATGACTTCCTTGGACTTAGATGCCATACCTCTCTTTATAAGCTGCGCAAGATAGAATGATTTCCTCACCACGGTAGACACATGATGATCAAAGGATAGATTACTATCTATGTGCGTCCCTAAGTCCCTGACTACTGGGTCAACTCTAAGGGGTGTGTTGTCAATATGATAGTTACCAAGGATGGATGACTTTCCAAAGGATACTACTATTATGCATTTCTTGGCATTTAGTTTTAGTCCATGACTCTGACACCAGTTGTTTGTCTGCGTCAGCTCTTCCTGGAGAACATTTGTGTCAGTGTGAGACTCAATGACAGCTCCTAATTTGGCATCATCTGCAAATTTAGTCAGCCAGAGACCACTGACATTGGCCTTGACTTCTGAGAAGTAAATTCCAAAAAGGAGTGGTCCAAGGACTAATCCCCGAGGGACTACACTTGTGACTGGCCTCTTTGTAGAAGTGAACTCCCCAATTCTAACTTCCTGGGATGGATCCTAAAGCATCCATCATCATGGTTTTGGTGCACTATAATATAACAAAGGACATTCCTCGAGTCCAAAGCACTTGGTTTACCCACCTCTTGATTTCCTTCCGAATGGCTGGGAAAATGGGCTGTAATCTATCCAAGGTTGCTAGTACTGTTGAAAACAGGCTCCTCAGATAATATTGGAGCTTCCTACTATGCAATTCTATCATAGGAAGCATAAGAATGGAGGCAGACATATAGAACAGGACTCTTAATAGTTCTCTGGCGGTAATGCTAGGTTTTGCTGCAATGGTAAGAAAAAATGTATTGAGGTGGGTGGTCTTTCTGACATGAAAGAAGACCTTGGAACAATACTGCTCCCAGGAACAGCCAGTTCCATGGTGTAGAGGAATAAAGCCCATACTGTCCACCAGACAAGTACTGTTTGACTAGTAGTCTGGGTGCTGGGGGGCCTAGACAGGGGAGTATGGGAGTGAGTGGCTGATACCGGCAAGTCAATCCTAGACTGATGGAAACAGCCTAGGCTTACTGCAACAGCAGCATTAAGAGCTCGATTTGCTCTGTGCTGCAAGCTGTACATTATATGGTCAGATGGCTGTGCATGTGTAGGAATGTGCATGTACCACCTGAAGGCAACGCTACTACTGTGTTGTAGGAGTTAGGACATACTCCTCAGCAGTAGTATGATGTTGTACCAATATCATCAATTTCTTCACTGGTCCCAAAAATGGACTGAGATGAGCCCTGCAAGAGCTAAGGCATGTCTGGTAGACACAATGAATGAAGATAAAAACTGGTGGCAGCTGGTCAGCAGTGGGTAGGTTAAAAAAAAAAAAAAAAAAAAAACACTACTACAAAGAATGTCTTCCTACTGGATGGAGACAGCCTTGATATCTGGTAATGATAAATGCCCAGGCTTTTTAATTAAGCAACAGTCCAGTACAATGCCTTAATGCCCCAACCAACCACAACAGGAAAGGGCCTGAATTAAGCAATCTGAGCTGGGGTTAAAAGTACTTGCATAAACAGTGAGGGAATGCTCAGCAGGGAGCAGTATTTCCCCTGGGGTCTGCAACATCTGGTGACAAGCAAAGGATCCCTGGGAATTAGCATTCTACTGTGACACAGATTACCCTGGAATAATGGCTCTAATTCTCTTTTAGCTCTCAAAGATCACTATTACCCAGCAAAAGCTTCACTGCAGTAGCAAAGGTTTTGCAATAAGTGGTCCCAGGGCTTACCTACAGTGAATTCTCTTCTGCTCTGAAGGCCTTCCTAACTATATTTTCCAGCTGCAACTGTCCTGAAGACATTACATAAATACATGTATTTTAAAAGAGTCCACATAATAAATTAAACTTGATACCATTCACCATGACAGCTGATATACTGTACAATAAGGGTGTGTCCTTGTACAACTCTTCATAAACCTGTGCAACTCAATACTCTCTAAATTTTACACTGCGACTGCTGTTTTGTCAAAAGTGTAGCTGAATAGGCTAAATGCATCCAGTTCACTTACTGTGATATTAAAAAAAAAAAAAAAAAAAAGAAGAAGTTATGTACTCACCATAAAATTCCATCTGAGTAGTTGTTCTTCATTTGTCTTTAACCTGTGGGTTCCCGGATCCAATACGGATCCGACTCGGCCACATATCTGATCCGAGCTCAAAGCTCCTCCCCTACTTATAATATCCCTGTCTCCTTCCTCCCTTCAGATCAAGTTTGCTGCCCAACTAACTTCCTCACCTGACCCAACACTTTATTTCAAACTAGACATCTACATAAGCAAGAAGGACAGTAAGAGGCATGCAGGAGGTGACCATATCCTCTGCTCGTCAAACCACCACACATTCTATGCAAGGCAGGGGGAAGGAGGGAGGGACAATTGCAGACAAATGAAAAACAACTCATATGGAACGTTATGGCGAGTACATAACTTCTTTATCTGAAGTTGTCTTCATTTGATCTTCAACCTGTGGGACAGAGTCTCCAACTACTAAAAACCGGGGAGGCCCTCATGGAAGGATGTTGTGGAGCATGGTGAAGCCAAAGGATGCCATATTCCTGGATATTTATGTCCAACATGTAATGCAAAATGAAGGTATGAGATGAAGCCTACGTGGCCACAGAGCAGATATCATCTAACGAAACTCTGGATCAGAAGATCGCTGAAGTAGTCATAGATCTGGTGGAATGCACATTCACATGACCTGGTGGTGATAACCCCCTAATAGAGTATGCTAGAATAATACACTGGGAAATACAATGGGTGATGGTGACCTTAGATATTGGTTTCCCCAAAAAGGGTTTAGAATAGGAAATAAAAAGCTGGTCAGACTTGTGAAAGGTTTTAGTTCTGTGCAGGTAAAAAAGTAACTGTCTGTGCACATCCAACAAGTGCAATTTGTATTCTCCCGTGTTTTGAAAGTTTGGAAAAAAAGACCTGTAGATAAATCACCCGATTAATATTGGACCCTGAAGCTACCTTAGGAAGAAAGGATGGGTTATAGTATGCAAGGCTTCCCTGTCCTTATGAAAGATGATATAAGGAGGCTTGACAGACAACTCTTGAAGTTCCGAGACCCTCCTGGCAGAAGTAATAGCAACCAGGAAGGCCGTCTTCCAGGATAGAAACTGCAGATCCACAGACGCTGCAAGCTCAAAAGGGGACAAAACAAGAGCTTGCAAAACTAACGCAAGACCCCATGGTAGTGTAGGGTGCCTTTTAAGAAGGCTTTACAAAGCTCCGTGGATGTTAAAGAAAAATAAGTTATGTACTCACCATAACGTTCCATCGGAGTAGTTATACTTCATTTTTCTGCAACCTGTGGGTATTCGGATCCATATCGGATCCGAGCCGGCAACTTATTTTCTAGCATCTGCTCCGAGCTCCTCCCCCTACACATAATACACCACCATCTCCTATCTTCCCCTCAGATCGAGTTTGCTGCAACCATACACTTTAGCAACTCAAACTAAATAAACCTGTTTATCCACATCAAAAGATCAGGGGGATGGAGGGTGGGAAGGTTGCAGAAAAATGAAGTATAACTACTCAGATGGAACATTATGGTGAGTACATAACTTCTTTATCTGAAGTAGTTAACTTAATTTTTTCTGCAATCTGTGAGGCACAGTCCCCAGCTACTCAAAAATCCTGGGAGGCCCTCATGGAAAGATATTCCTGAGCACCACAGAACCAAAAAGATCCTCTCTCTCTGGAAATCAGATCTAATTTGCAATGGGAGATGAAAGTATGTGAATTAGCCCAAGTTGCTGCTGCACAAATGTCATCCAAAGAACCTTAGACCAAAAAGCAGCGGAAGCTGCCATGGACCTGGTAGAGTGAGCTTTAACCAGACCAGGAGGAGATAAACCCTTGGCTTTGTAAATATGTAAAATGCAAAGAGTGATCCATCTGGCTAAAGAAACCTTGGAAATGGCCTTTCCCAAATGAGGTTTAGAAAATGAGATGAATAATTAATCGAACTTACGGAAGGGTTGTGTTTTATGAAGATAGAAATGAAGTTGTCTATGAACATCTAACAAATTAAGTTTATATTCACCCTTGTTCTGAAAATTTGGAAAGAAAACAGGTAAATTAATAGTTTGGTTTATGTTTGACTGAGATGCCACTTTTGGTAGAAAAGAAGGACTTGAATGGAGAGAGACCCTGTCCTTATGGAAGACCAAATAAGGAGGCATGGCAGACAAAGCCTGAAGCTCAGAGACCCTCCTAGCTGACGTAATAGACACTAGGAATGCTGTCTTTTAAGATAAAAACTTTAAATCCACTGATGCTGCAGGTTCAAAAGGATGAGTTACTAATGACTGGAGAACCAAAGTGAGGTCCCAAGGAGGAACTGAATCTTTGATAAGAGGACGCAAAATTAAAGTGCCTTTTAGAAAGGCTTTACACAGCCTAGAAGAGGCCAGGGCGATCTTATTTTCACCAACATGAAAATTAGAAATGGCTGCCAGCTGTACTTTCACCGTGGAGGAACTAGCTCCTTGCTGAAAAATACTAGTCAAGAAATCCAACACCGCTGGAACAGGGGCTGTAAAAGGATCCAGGTTTCTCTGAGAGGCCCACACACAGAAACGCCTCCATTTACTGTGATAAACTTTCGTAGTAGAATCTTTAAGAGAAGCCAGTAGTATAGATTTAACAGGGAATGAAAGACCGGGAGTCCTGGCAATCAAGGGAACTGGAGCAGCCAAGCTATCAGCTTGAGTCTGTCCAGATTGGGAGGGTAGGCACCCGAAGGATGAGAGATTAGATCCGAGCAGGGATCCAGAATCCACGGAGGAGCTAGAAGATATGACCAAAGGAAGGGGAACCAAACGTGACAAGGCCAGAATGGGGCAATGAGGATCACTTTGCACCCCAGTCGGCAAGCTTTCTGAAGAAACTTCGGAATGAGTGGTAATGGTGGGTAAGCATACAGTAACCCGGGGGGCCAAACATGGACTAGAGCATCTCTGGGGGCATCCCCTGGTGAGGGAATCAGAGCGAAGAACTCGCTGCACTTTGCGTTGGAAGGAGATGCGAAGAGATTGCAGCAAAGCTGTCCCCATGCAAGGAATATCTCCTCCGCTACTAACTGCTTCAGAGGCTACTCATGCGGCATCAGAATAGCCCTACTCAAATCTGTCCACTAAAATGTTGGAGCATCCCGGAATGTGCATTGCGATCAGAAACCAACCGGTGGAAATCGCCCACTCCCACACTCTCATGACCTCGCAACACAGAGGGTAAGATCTGGTTCCCCCCTGCTTGTTGATGTACCAGACAACCGACATGTTGTCTGACCGAATTGCAATTGTACCCAGAGGAAGGGCAGTGTGGAAGGCTTTCAACACTAAAAGCACTGCCCTCATCTCCAGAACATTTATGTGCAACTTGGTCTCTAGCTGGGACCACGTGCCTTGGACCGTCCTTCTCAAACAGTGTCCCCCCCTGACCCGAGTTGGGAGGCATCCATGGTCACTTTGGCTTAGGCTGGAGATTACATGAAAAGGTGTCCCACTGCAACATCCGGTGAATGGATCCACCAAAGGAGAGACATCCTGCAGGTGTGACTGATCCTTATCGGAAAATTCATGGGAAGGTCTAGCCAAGACAATTGAACAGCTAGAGTCCATTGAAGGATCTGCATGTGAAGGCGTGCACAGGGGAGGATAGAGATCATGGCAGCCATAGAGCCCAGGTTTGGAAATCTAAAGTCCACAATTAGAGCAATGTGGTACCTGAGGTTTAAGATCCTGTCTGGCATTAAGAATACTTTTAGTTGCAAAGTGTCTAGCCATGCCCCGATAAAATCTAAGACTTGTATAGGTTGCATAAGGGATTTGTGAACACTGACTGTAATCCCCAGCCGATCTGCCAAGAGAAGGAAGTAGTCTCAGGCCAGACAAAGAAGACACTTGGTGGAAGCAGTGAAGAGCCAATCGTCCAGGTAAGGAAATACCTGAATTCCCTGAAGCCTCAGGTGAGCTACTACAACTGCCATAACCTTGGTAAATACCCTGGGGGCTGTGGTTAGACCAAAGGGTAGAGCTCTAAATTGGAAGTGACTGGCTCCCAGCTGGAACTGAAGAAACCCCCTGGAGCTTCTGTGGATCTTGATATGGTAGTAAGCATCCTGGAGGTCTAATGAGCACATCCAGTCGCACTCTCGGAGATAGAGTAGAATGGACTGTAGGGTGACCATCCGGAACTTTTGTTTGGTGAAAAACAGGCTCAAAGGTTGACAGGTCTAAAACGGGCCTGAGGTCTCCCGTCTTTTTTTGGCACTAAAAAGAACCTGGAGTAAATGCCTAATCGGGACTAGTTGAGGGGGAGTGGTTTGATGGCTCGTTTGTGAAGCAGCTTTGAAACCTCTAGAGCTGTGGCCTCCCTGTGAGTGGATGGGACATCTGGGAGGCGTCTTGTAGCACTTGGAGGGGAAACAAATGGGATAGCGTAGCCTCTGGATATTATTTGTAGCACCCAATGATCTGCAGTTATGGACTCCCATGCCGCTGGGTGCAAGGACAATCTCCCCCCAACTGCCTCCAGAGTAGGACAGTCAGGCAACCCCTCAGGGCTGCTGCGTGGGCCTGTCAGGAAAAAGGTTCCCTGGACCGGAAGTTCCTGGGACCCCCTCTACCTCTGGGTCAGCGTCAATCCTGTCCCCCCCCTCTGCCTCTGGGGGATGAGTTGTCCTGAAACTCCTGGGAAAACTGTGATTTCCAGAACCACATCTTCTTTTTCCCTCTTTGGTTCCTAGAAAAGGACCACTGAGGGTTAGAAAAGTGAATCCTGACAGCAGACAAAGTCTTCCCGTCTTTTTCGCTCTAGACAAGAGTGTCATGTACTGTCTTCCCGAAAAGGGAGGAACCATCATAGAGAGCATTGGTAAATGATGTCTTGAAAAGGTCCGCAAACTGACACAACCTGAGCCAGGCGTGTCGCCTCATGGCTATGCCTGTCCCAGCCGCCCTAGCTGCTCCTTCTGTGGTGGGGGAAAGGAGGCGCATGGACATGTTTGATACAGATTTCAGAGTCAACATTTTCGCAGAGAACAATTGTTTGTCCTACTGCGATAAAGACTCTGGGGAAGACTCAGCGAATTCTGAGACAAAGTCTCGCTGCAGCCGTATAACATGTGCCAAATAGTTCAGCGCACGGATGAAAAAGGTCGCTGATGAATAAACGCGCTTCCCAAACCTATCTACCGACCTGGACTCCTTGTCCCGAGGGTGGATTGAGGAACTCTCTTACGCCAGTTCCTTCTTGTTGGCTGCTGCGACCACCACAGCGTCAATGGAGCTCCTTTAGACCAAGGTTATCTGTCTGTGGGAGGAGACAGAATCCTGTCAGGGCATTTGGGGATCGGCTCTATGGTGTCAGGCTCCTTCCATGCCCGTGTGGTGATAAGCTCCACCAAAGGGTCCGCTGGCAGGGACACCCATGAAGTAGATGGGCCCATGCCAAAAGCCTCCAGGAACACAGACTCATCCGTAGAAGGTTTTGGGGCCGACCAACCTCCCCTCTGGTGGATCTCAATGATGTCTCCGAAGGAGACATCCTCGGGAGGTGACCTGGGGGAACCTTCTCCATCTAAATCTGTGTCCGTAGTGAGGGACTCAGGGGAGTCCAAGTGCCTCCTTTTGCACTTGCACTTACAGGGGCCTTCTTCAGTTGGACTCTCTGAAGAGGACTCGTGAGCCGCGGGGGGTTACTCAAGGGGAATAACCTGGGGCTCCTCTGGCACGGGCTGTTCCTGAGACATGTTGAAGGGAGTAGTCACTAAATCCAGTAAAGTCTGGGTAGAATCCGAGGAGTCGGGCTGAGGTCTCAATCCCTGGGAGAGAGCCCTCTCCACCACTTCAAATGCCGAAGGAGAGCGCACCTCCTTGGCACCAACAAGGAAGAAGCTCTCCCCAGGTCTGAAGCGGGAATCTGAGCCGAAGCGAGGGTAGGCTGAGCTCCAAGTGAATGGTTCGGATCCGAAAAGGTTGGAGCCAAAGATGGATCCATTCCCTCAGGCTCGACTCCCTGTCCATGGCACAGAGTCGCTCGGATACGAACTGGCCAGATCCGAGGAACTCAAGGTAACAGCCGGAGTCGAGGCTGGAGGAACCGTCGGCGCCGAGCTACCAGCTCCAAAGAGTCTTGGATGCAAAAACCCCAAAGCAGCCGTATGGATCGGGGAAGGAGAAATAGGATGGAAGAAGGGCATGGAGGTCCCACCTCCAGAAGGAGAGGGGCCTGGCAAGACTCCCATCTGTATTTGGATCTGAATGAATCTCCACATTATCCTGTCCATGTCCAAGTCCAACAGACTCAGAGTCGATCGCGAAGAGGCAACCGACTCGGATCTGGCTGGTCTGCAAAGCAAAGGTGAGGAAGGCCTCAGATCTGAAGACTCCATTGGCTCCGGTGAGAAACGGGGTGAGCGGAATCTAGAAGAAACTGGTCTTAGAGTCTCTGATGATGGGCTAGGGAAGGATTCCCTATCTGGAGGCCTCCTATCCCTCTTCCTCTCTGTCTTCCTTGCATCTTTCTCTATCCTTGTGTTCTTTTTCTTTGTCTTTGTCTTTATCCTTATCCTCCCCCACACCAACACAAGCGTGAGTTTGAGTCCCTGTCTGGGGGAGGGGTTGGCGGGAGTACCAGAAACCGAGGCTGTGGCAGAATCCAGCATGGAGGCAGGGAGAAAATCCTTGGCAACCAATTTGACCTTCCTATCCCTGAGGGCCCTAGGGTTAAAACCAGCACAGACTGCACACTGAATAGATAAATGAGGCACTCCCAAAAAGATTACACACACAGCATGACCATCAACCGGTGAGAGCTTATGGCCACACTCTGTGCATTTTTTAAAGACTGACTTAGTTTTGGGCTATGGCTGATCAGCCTAACAGTCACTCCTGAAAGAGAAAGCACAACACACTACAGCACACACACTGAAGGGATGTGGGCCTAGAGAGTACTCTAATAAGAAAAACTTTTTTTTTTTTTTAAACTAGAACTGACAAACAGCGTACACTAAAGGGGAGGAAGGGAACACTAACTACCACTTTCACACAGAAAAGATTGAAGTAAACACACTTACAATCCCTGAAGCTCAGAGCAAATGAGACCCCGATGCTCACTATGGCGCAGCAAATGAGATCTGGGGGAAGATATGAGATGGTGGTGTATTATGGGTAGGGGGAGGAGCTCGGAGCAGATGCTAAAAAATAAGTTGCCGGCTCGGATCCGATATGGATCCGAATACCCACAGGTTGCAGATAAAATGAGGTTAACTACTTCAGATGCCATATTATCACAGACATGGAAATTAGAAATTGGTGCAAGTTGAACCTTGACTGTAGAAGAACTGGCACTTTGCTGAAATATCCCTGCTAAAAATTCCAACACTGCTGAGACTGGGGCAGTGAAGGGATCTAGGGCACGCTGCAAGGCCCACATTGAAAAACTTTTCCATTTACTGGAGTACACCTTTCTGATGAAGACTTATGAGCTGCCACCAGGATCCTTTTGACAGGTGAGGATAAGCCAGGAGTCCTGACAATCACGGGAACTGGAGCAGCCACGTAGTGAGCTTCAGACTGCCCAGATCTGGATGGGGAATCCCTGACGGATGAGAAATAAGATTTGGAATTAGATCCAACATCCATGGTGCAGCCACCAAATGAGTCCACAGAGAGGGGAACCAGACCTGACGAGGCCAGAATGGAGCAATGAGGATAACTAAGCTCCCCAGCCTGCAAACTTTCTAAACGAATTTTGGAATCAAGGTCAGAGGAGGATAAGCATACAGGAGACCAGGGGGCCAAGCATGAATAACAGCGCCTCTGGTGCTTTCCCCCAGTGGGGGATTCAGAGTGAAGAACTTGCTGCATTTCGCATTGGAAGGAGAGGAAGAGATCGCAGCAAGGGTGACCCCACTTGAGAAAGATCTGTTTTGCTACTGAAGGATTCAGAGACCACTTGTAAGGCATCAGAATAGACCTGCTGAGCCTGTCCGCTAGAATACTAAACCTCCCCGGAATGTGCGTTGCCACCAGAAACCAGCCAGTGAAACCAGCCAGTGGAGATTGCCCCACTCCCACAATTTCATGGCTTCACGACATAAAGGGTAAGACCTGGCTCCCCCCCCCCCCGTTTACTGATGTACCAGACCACAGACATACTGTCCGTATGGATAGCAATCGTCCCTGGGGGAAGATGGGCATGGAAAGCCTGCAATGCTAGAAGCACCGCCCTCATCTCCAGGACGTTGATATGCAATCTGGTCTTGTAGGGGGACCACATGCCTTGGACTCTCCTTCTCAAGCAGTGCCCCCCCCACCCTAGTAGGGAGGCATCCGTAGTTACTGTGGTCGAGAGGGAGGGTGGAAGAAATAAGTGACCCCTGGCCAGATCCAAGGAATGAATCCACCACAGAAAGAGAGTCCCTGCACACCCAAGAGATTCAAACAGGATGAGATAAGGGGAGCTTTATCATGAACCATTGGACCATGGGAATCCATTGAAGAACCTGCATATGAAAGTGTGCCATGGGCAAGAGACTGACCATGGCCGCCATGGATCCCAACGCCCTTAATACCATTTCCGCTGTTGGTGACTGAGCTTGAAGAATGCAAATGACGTGTAGCTTCAGAGACTGAAACCTGTCCAAGGTAAGGAAGAGTTTGGTTTGAATTGTGTCCAATCGAGCCTCAGTGAAATCTAACACTTGAACCAGGCCAGAGACGACTTGTTGAGATTGATGGTAATGCCCAACTGCTGGGCTAAGAGAAGAAGGGAATCCTTCACTTGATTCAGCTGATGCCTGGAGGGGGTGACGAGGAGCCAACTGTTCAGGTAGGGGAACGCCTGTATGCCCTGGAGACTCAGGTGAGCCGCTGCCACTACCATCACTTTGGTGAACACACTGGAGGCTGTGGTGATACCAAAGGGGAGCACTCTGAACTGATAATGATTGGCTCCCAGCCAGAAGCGGAGGAACCTCTGAGACAGCCTGCCCATTTTGATATGGTAGTATGCATCCTGGAGGTCGATTGAGTGGAACGAGAGTCCTGAATGTTCTGGGAATAGTTTTGAGATTTTCGGAACCACATCTTCTTGGCCCACTGCTGATTTCTCAAGAAGGTTCGTTGAGGGTCCGAAGAGAGGATCCCGATGGCAGAGTGAGTCTTCCCGTCCTTTTCACTCTGGACTAAGGTGTCACGTACCAACTTCCCAAAAAGGGAGGAACCGTCGTATGGGGCATTTGTAAAAGATGCCTTGAAGGGTTCCGAGAGGGCACAGAGCCAAAGCCATGCGTGGCACCTGATGGCAACGCCTGTACTGGCAAGCTCTAGTGGTGCCCTCAGTAGCATGGGAAAGGAAACACATAGAGGTGTTAGCGATAGAAGTCAGGGTGGCCATTCGAGAGGAGAAAATTTTCTTGACCTCCACCAACATGGACCCAGGGGTCAGCGACCTTCTTAACCAGGTCTCACTGCAGCCTAATCACGTGTGCCATATAATTCAGCATCCGCACAGAGAAGGCCGCTGAAGCATACACCTGCTTCCCAAAACAGTCCATCGTCCTAGACTCTCGGTCAGGAGGGTGGATCACGGAGCTCTCCTGAGTGAGCTCCTTCTTAGTGGCGACTGCCACCACCATGGCATCAACTGGGGATCCTTTAGTCCAATATGCCCTGTCTGAAGGGGGGGCTCAAACCATGTCCGGTTCCTTCCACACCCGAGATGTGATAAGATCCACTAAAGGATTCGCGGGAGGGGACACCCAGGAAGTAGAGGGTCCTATGCCAAATGCCTCAAGGAACACAGATTCATCCGAGTTAAGTTTTTGGGCAGACCACCTCCCACACTGGAGTAGGATTTCCATAAAGTCTCCAAAGGAGACATCCTCTGCGGGGGGTGACCGGGGAGAACCTCCCCCTTCCTCCAAATCAGTCTAACCTTGTGTGGCATATAATTCAGCACCTGCACAGAGAAGGTGAGGGACTCAGGAGGAGAGTCCAAGTGCCTCCTTTTGCATGTATGTTTGCGGGGGATCTCCTCAGTGTGGGTCTCTGGGGAGGACTCGCCAATGTCTCGCTTCTCCAAGAGAGAGCGCCCTGGGGCAAAGAAGCAACAGGCTGTCCCTGAGATGATAGAATAGCCAGGTTCATGCCCAAAACAGTGGGAGTCAGGACGCACTCGGAAGACGAGATCATCAAGGGTCTCAATGGGAGAGGACACTCTCCACCACATTGAAAGAAAGCCAAAGGGGAACTGGTTTCTCAGTCCTGAGAAGGCACAATTGTCAGAGCCGTAACCGTCTGACCCGACAGGAGAGCCGGAGCCAAACCTCCAGGCGCTGAGATCCCAAAGGGAAGACAGACTCTGTTCCAAATGACTTGGAGCCGACACCATCCCCTCAGATCCAGGGACGAGGCTACGGATCAGAGAAATGGACAGATCTGAGATAGTCTGATCTGATCTGCTCAAGGCCATAGCCGGCATCGAGGTGCAAGGTACCATCGGAGCCAACCCCTCAACGTCGAGTGTCCTCGGATCCAAGGGCTCCGAAACTGGTGGTCGGATTGGAGAAGGAGCAATAGAGATGAACACAGATAGCATGCCCCCAGCTCTGGAGGGAGAGTGGGCAGCAGGTCTCCAAACTGAATCTGGGCTCGGATAAACTTCCGCATCATCCTATCTATCTGTTTCAGAAAGGCTCCGGGTGGAGCAAGAAGAGGAGGTCACCAACACCAGCCTAGAGGGGCGGTGAGGGGAAGCCTGTGCCAGTGACCAGGTCTGAAATCCTCTGACTCCATAGAAAACCAAGGGGGAATGGAGCCAGGGAGACTCCTTCCTCGGAGCTGACCAAACTTTTGTTGGAGAGCCCACCAAAGCCGAGCGATCCGGGGATCGCTTTCTGGCCTTGTCCTTAGACTTGGTAGATTTGTCTGACTTGTCTCCATCCCCAGACCTCTTAGTGGGAGTTTGAGTCCCAGACACCAGGGCGGAGACCAAAGTAGAAGCCAGGGCAGAAGAGGCCTGTGCCCGGTAGTAGGAGGGTGAAGTAGGCCCCTCAAAATTAGTTTGTTTCTTCTGTCCATCAGTGCCCAGGGATTAAATCTAGCACAGATGGAACAGTAGGTGTCCAGATGGACTGCCCCAAGACATTCAACACAGAGTGTGGCCATCAGCTGGGGAGAGCTAGTGGCCACACTCCATGCATTTTCTGAAGCCTGGTTTAGGTGTATCAGGCATACTCCTAACCGAAGGCCTAACACACGCACTTACACACAAAAAAGGACAGAAAGAGAAGTTTTTTTTTTTTTTTTTTTTTTACCGACGCAGACAGCGTGAAGGGAGGTAGAAAAGATAGAGAAGTGGATAATAAGAGAAAATTAACAAATATAAGACACTTACCCAAACTTTATCAGCAGAGACCATGGATCGCGATGCGGACAATAGAGCGGCAAACGAAATCTGAAGGGAGGAGGGAAACAGGGGCATTATGGGTAGGGGAGGAGCTTTGAGCTTGGATCAGATGCTGGATATGCAGCCGAGTCAGATCTGTACAAGATCAGGTTGAAGACCAAATGAAGACAACAACTTCAGATTGTAAATTATCATTAGCAGTTACTGCATCACCTTTCTGATCTGGATTAATCAGTCTGAAAAAGAAATTTCTGTAACTAACAGAATGTTCAGAAACATCAGGCAGACCAACCATAATTACATCATCACTGTCTAGGACGGGACAAGAGAAAAGAGTATTTCTACTGCATTATTAATTCTGGTACAGACAAATCAGGCCAGATTTAAAAAAATACATAATTAAATGACAGAAAACTCTCAAGAAATTTCAATTATGACTGGAACACTTGAAATTATGCTTTTATTTAAAAATGCAACAAAGTGTTTGTACATGATATGTTAAATCTCCCAGGCCACTACTAAATAAAAATTAAAATAATTTAAGTAACAAACTCGATACACATAGAGATAAAACCATAATATTTGAACTGTGATAGCTACAAAAAACTCACAGGTGTTGCAGAGCCAGGTGGTATGTAGAAAAGCGGCACACCATTCTTGGTGCTTTCTGGGACAGTGTAGTGCTCAGGAACGCTGTTAAAGGATTGCAGATGAACAAGCATTTGGTCGGTCTGGTTGATGCTAGTAAGAAGTAAATAAAATTAAATACATAATTTTTACTATATAATTTTTCAGTAACTTTACTTAAACAATGTCTGAAATGTTCAAGGTCATAGTCATACCCATTGTACTACCATGTCAAACTGGAGCAAGTGTCTAGAACAAAAGGTAGACCCCTATAACCAAAGAAAACTACTCTTAAGGTGAGATGTGTCACTTCATTTAAAGTTTAGAAGGAATTTGGATAGAAGTACTTAAAGCACTACTTCAGAATTCTTGTCAAAGTCCAACAGAAGTCAACAAGCAGTATGGTGGACTGTAGGTAGTGCAGCAAGACAAATGGAAGATATCAAAATTCATATCGCATAAACATTTTTTTCCCTGGAAACTGGAAAAGACAGTCTAGAAAATATACCAGAGCAGTATCCAGAGACCTAGCAAATGCTTCACAACAGAGTACAAATTAAATACTGACTAACCACTGCAATGAATACACTGGTGACTTAGCAACAGTCAATGAACAAAAAATTATAAAACAATGAAAAAAAAATGAAACAACTAGCCTACTATGCTTGAACTTGGTGCATTCACTATTGTTAATCAGGTATAAAAAAAAAAACAAAAAAGGACTGATCAGTGATTCAATTCATCAAAATATCAACTGCAAACAGTAGGAACTGACTATCAGTCCTAACCTTACACTCTGTGGGTTGGGGGCAGAAGCTTCAAATATACCGTTTTAAAGATTATGCAAGTACACAAAATTTGGCTGCATAAATTTTGCATAAGCTAAAATCTTCTGATGCCCAACAATTTAAAACCATTTAAAGTACAAAGGACTCATGTAAGTGCAGTAATACTTGTACAGGACAGAACTAGGCAGCACCTAGCCTGGGAATCCAAGCCTTGGCAGTCCTCTTGGCTAACATATACATATAAGCAAGGCACATGTTCCACTCACCTGATGCCACTGCACTCTGTGGCTGGCTTCTAGGGAACAAGGAAACATGCCAATATATCCAAGAAGAATGCAGGTCATCCCGTACCTCTCAAGGGTACCTCTTTACAAGGAAAGTTCCTCATTTTCAGTCTTAAAAAGTCCATTAACAAAACAAAATCATATTCATTCATCAAATTGTTTTTTTACAAGTATAAAGTAATACACTTTAACCACCATGGGAACTTCCTAGTTCAAGTTCTTAGTAAACTGTTAAAAGTGTTCCATATCTTGCCCATTTGTTCCATATTATGAGCGGTAGTGCTCCACATTTTGTAGCTGGAAGATTGAGATACTGGTCAACCTAGTCACCCTAACTGTTGCCTGTATAACAGCTGAAATAATTAGGGAGGGGAATTTTACACACAGATAACTACCAGTGGAATGCAGTACAGTGAAAAATGCATTATAAAATTATCTTAGCCTTTTCACAGCAAAATCATTATTGCCACACAATGCAAACCACAATTACATGCCCGATGATTCTCTCTACACACACACAAACTTTTAAGAAAACCTAAAAAAATAATGCTTTGCATTAAAATAACTAGATGGCATACAATCTGATATTTTCAATAAATATATGTCACTTACATTACAGAAATACTTTTTGTTGATTACAAAGTAACCAATTATAATTAACACGGATGCAGGAACAAAAATGTGTCTTATTTAATTTGAAGCAGAGAAAGTACAGCACTGGCATGATTGATGAAAGGCTCTTTTGAAACAAAAAAACGTGAATAATTAGATGAAATATTTATTTATTTCAACCGAGTTAAAAAAAGAACATAATGGTGTAAAAGGAATGAATATGTGACCATTATGTTAAATGGAAATGTGTTTTAAGAGCTGAACATATACATTTTGCTAGACATACAATCTGAAATGGAGAAAAAATAAATACTGGACAAGAAAATGTAGCATTTCAAAGGCTAAAAGTGAAAAAGGGGAAAGTTAGAAGGAGTTACTGATTGACTAAGACCTACTTATTTAGCTATTTGTTTACAACAGGTAAACTCAGTAGAAAAGGGGTAACCAGGGCCTATTTTCAGGTTATGTGATTTACTCAATCACAATAGGCAAACTAAGAATAAAATATTAAACCCAGGACTACAAGACAAAGCTTATTAGCAGCTCAAAGCCTTAATCCTCTAAACTGCCAAAACACAGCAGTGGTGTAAGATGCTGAAAGCCTTCCCTTAAGGAGGTTTTCAGGGCACCAAAACTAATCTTCAAAATGTTGCATTCAGGCAGCCTACTGAACAATTCTATTTAATTTTTCAGTGCTTCTATGCAACCACAGACCTGTTATTTAATGGAACTACTAATACTGGCATTTGCAATAATTTCATCATAAAATACTTCACTGTCATTGTTCTCTCTCTCTCTGCACAAATATGAAACAAAAAACTAAATAAATACTACAATAAGTTCATTTTATAATTAAAGCAAACAACTGTGTATGCCATATTGTGCCATGATGTTGCTAATGTGCAGAAAAAAAGAAGTTATGTACTCAACATAACGTTCTATCTGTGTTATCCATTTTCATTCTTCCTCAGCTGATGCGTTTGGATCCAATCCCTCAGATCTGACTCGGCAGTTACTAAAGCTTGTGGCAACCAAAAACTCTTGAGCTTCTCCCGTACCCACAATGCATCAACCCCAATTACCTCAAAAATCTTTTTTACTGCCTTTTTTATTATTGAAAAGCTATATCTGGAGCTTATATAAAAAGAATAAGGACACACATGTCCACTAAGCACTCACTCTTCCAGAAGCCTTAAGGATAGGGGCTGGTGGGAGGGAAGTTGAAGAAGAATGAAAATGGACAACACTGATGGAACATTATGGTGAGTACATAACTTCTTTATCTGATGTAGTCAATCTTCATTCTATCCTCAACTGATGGGATAGAGTCCCCAGCTACCTAATTTCCAGGATGGACTCAAAGAAGGATATTCCTGAGCACCACGAACTAAAGTATGCCCTTCCTCTGGAGACCAGATCTAACTTATAATGAGTAATAAAGGTATGGGGAGTAGCCAAAGTAGTTGCTGCACAAATATCATCCATGGACATTATGAATGAAGCACAAAAGATGTTTCCATGGATCTAGGAGAATGAGCTTGGACTGTTTTTGTAAGAGAGTGAGGCACAACTTGTTATACACAAGGAAATTAGATTTGTTATCCATTTAGCTAGTGTAACTTTGGTAACTGGTTTACCCAATGTAGTTCTGTAAATGAAAAGTACAGTTGTGTACACTTACCATAAATGTAGATGTTCGAGTGTATTCACTGTTGCAGTCATTACATTTGGGTTATTCCTGCCAGGGTAGCCCTTGGCCAGCCCGAATACCAGAGGCTTAGTATTTCTGCATTGGTTGCTGTCGCTTCAGGATTGACATCAGGTCGTCAGTAGTATAAAGTAAGCCAGCCGACGCCATTACATCAGTTTTTCTTGCCTTGTCAGGAGCCCCCAAGTAGGAGCCAGGTTATGGTAGAAGAACCCCACCAGTAAAAAGTAAATACCAAAATGTCCCTTGTAAGGAGAGAGTGAAAGAAGAGGGGGATGGAGTGTGGGAAACCAGGACTGCAACAGTGAATACATTTGAACATCTTCATTTACGGTAATTGTACACAACTGTACTATGTTCTTCATGTTTCACTGTTGCAGTCATCACATTTGAGTTGATTCCCAAAGCTGAGGAAAAGGGTGGAGGTAATCAAGAAGACTAGGGGCTGGCTAGGATGCCCTGCAAGACTGCAGTGGCAAAGTCTGTCCTGGATTTGGGGAAGATAGGCAAGTGGTAATACTTGGTGAAAGTGTGAACAGATGTCCAGGTGGCAGCCTCCAGGATGTCCCTGGTGGGGACTCCTCTGAGGAATGCTGCAGAGGTGAAGGCTGCTCTGGAAGAGTGAGTCCTTATCCACTTAGGGGGAGGTTTTCCATGTTGCTTGTAACAGAAATGGATGCAGTGTGCTATCCATTTGGAAACTGTTTGCTTGGAGATGACTTTGCCCTCTGCCCCTGCTGCAAAGCTAATCAGTAATTGATGACTTTCTGAATGATTTGGTCCCATCTAGATAGAATTTGAGTTGTCTGTGCACATCTAGAGAGTGCAGGATCCTTTCCCCCTTGTTTTGTGGGTTAAGGGAAAAAGGTGGGCAAATTAATGGATTGTTTGAAAGCCACACTGGACACCACTTTGGGCATGAAGGATGGGTTAGTCCTGAGTGAAAGCCTGTCAACATGGAAGGTGATGAAGGGCTCCACAGCCATGAATGCTTATAGCTCAGAGACTCTTCTGGCTGAAGAGATCACCAGAATAAAATCTGTCTTCCAGGAGAGAAATTTTAACTCTGCTGAAGATGCTGGTTTAAAGGGTGGCAGGGTGAGCTTTTCCAATACAAAGTTAAGGTCCCAAGCTGGGGAATGTGCTCTTCTTGGTGGCCTCAAGTTGCTAGCCCCTCTTAGGAATTGTTTGATCAGAGGGTGTGAGAAAAGGGTGTGCTCAGTATGGAAATGAGCAGAGATAGCAGAGGCATGAATTTTAAATGAGGAAAAGGACAGTCCACTGTGTAGCAGGTCAGCTAGGTAATCCAGGATGAGAGGTAGGGAGGGCTGTGCCGTATCGGCTCCCTTTGCCTGAATCCAGGCGCAGAACCTTTTCCATTTGTCACCATAAGACTTTCTAGTGCTAGGGCATCTGGCCTCACGTATAACATCTAGAGCCTATTTACTGAAGATGGCAGCTTGATCAGTGGTCAGGGAATAAGCCAGGCTGCCAAACTGAGGGTCTGCAATTGGGGATGCATGAATTCTTCTTCCCTCTGGGTCAGCCTAATGTAGTTAGGAATTTTGTTCCAAAGCATGGGGAGTCTCTGTGACAGGAATCTGTCCCTCCAGCATGTTCTATTTATTGTTGTGGCGAGATTTAGCTCACAAGAGCGAGTGGCTTGCAGTGACCAGGATTTCTTTAGGTGGAGCATGTCCATCAATTCTGCGTTGGACATGGCTTTATAAGTCTGGCAGAGATCGCCTCTGAGTAAGCAATGCGCCACTGAGTACAGCCGGAGTTTTTCCAGTTGGGCTGCGTAGGACATATGTTTGAGGCCAGTAATCCTCTTGGTGAGGTACTTTTGTGGTATTTCCAGCTGTTGGAAGTGTCTTGTGAGGTACATCCCAAATGGGGCATTGTACTCTTATGATGGGTCTGATGAGTGATGAGTAGAGGGGCACTATAACCTCTAGTTCTAGATGCGAACCCTTTAGTAATTAGATGGGCTACATAGAAGGATTTCCTAACTACTTTGGCAATATGATTGTCAAAGGAGAGATTACTATATACCTGGGTCCCCAGATCTCTTATTACCGCTTCTGTATTAAGGAGGCTACCACCTATGTGGTAATTCATGGGTGTTTTGTTTTTCCCAAACGGGATGACTATGCATTTTTTGGCATTTAGCTTGAGACCATTACTTTGACACCAGGTGTCCGCCTCAGTAAGGCCCTTTTGGAGAATGTCCGTGTCAGCGGGAAAGTCAATTATGGCTCCCAGTTTTCAGTCCTCGGCGAACTTGGTTAGCCATAGTCCTCCTGTGTTTGCCTGTACTTCTGAGAAGTATATGCCAAACAGTAGGGGTCCCAGGACCGAGCCTTGTAGGACACCACTTGTGACTGGTTTAGAGTCAGACCTGGAGCCCACTATTCCTACCGTGTGAGTTCTGTCTGTAAGCCAGTTGGCAACCCATCTCGTGGCATAGGGGCTTATGTTCAGGCTGGTGAGTTTTTCTATAATTCCAGAGTGGGGAATGGTGTCAAAAGCCTTGGTGAGGTCAAGGCAGGCTGTGTGAACCACCTTCCCCTCATCTATGGCCTTGGTGACTGTCTCAAAGTCGTCAACAACGTTTAGTAGGCATGATCTGCCCTTAACAAAGCCAAACAGGGTCGTGTCAAGTGTTTGGAGGTTCCCAAAGTCTTTGTTAATGAGTTCCATGATGATGTGCTCCACAGCCTTGCAGACCAGGCTAGGCAGGCTTATGGGGTGATAGTTACCAAGGTCAGCTGTGGCCCCTTCTTTGTGGAGCGGAACAATCATTGTTGTGCGCCATTCTATAGGCACACAGCCTGTGGAGAGGCTGAGGTTGAACAGTATGTTTAGGTGGGGGGTTAGTTCGTTCTGTAGTTCGTGCAAGACACAGCCTGAGACACCATCTGGCCCCATTGACACTGTGCTTTTGGCATTAGAAAGGGCTGTTTTCACCTGTGCGTCTGTGAATTCCGGGACACTACACTTTTCCGGTATTGTTGTGGGCCCTTTTGGGGGTGAGAGGGGGGGTGAAGTTTGCACTGAATCTATCTGCCAGGATGTTGGCAATATCAGTAGGTTCAGTATATTTTGTGCTATTTTGCACCAGCTCAGAGCACATCTGCGAGTTGCCACTTATAGGTTTCATAGGTTGGTACTGGGCTATCTGCCTGAAGGTATATATTAGCCCAGCCAGGTTGTGCAGTATTCACCGCCTCTTTAGTAGTTCCCTAGACCCTTGTACTAGCAGCTAGTACCCTTGGCCCCTATCTAGTAGTGCTGTTGGTGTGATCCCTGGTGTGAACTTTCTGTTACCCATCCACTCATCAAGGTTCGTCTTGAAGAGTGATAGTGAGGGGCTCTGTCTTATGTAGATCGGGACCCTGCTCCATAGTAAGGGAAGTCTTTGCGAAGGGAATCTATCCCTCCAGCATGTTCTATTCATTGTTGCGTTGAGGTTTATATCCCTAGAGCGTGTAACTCGAGCAGATTTGGTTTTGCTAAGATGGAGCATGTTCAACAATTCTGGGTTGAACATGGCTCTGTACGTTAGACAGAGATCGTCTCTGAGAAAGCAATATGCAACAGAGAACAGTCTTAGCTTTTTCAATCGTGCTGCATTGGGCAACTGTTTGAGGCCAGTAGTCCTCTTGGTTAGGTACCTCTGTGGTCTCTCCAGCTGCTGGAGATGTCTAGCCAGGTACATTCCAATTGGTGCATTGTACTCAATAATGGGTCTGATGAGGGAAGAGTAGAGGGGCACCATTACATCCTTAGATCTTGATGCGAACCTTTTTGTGATCAGATGGATCACATAGAAGGATTTTCTAACCACTTTGGCAACATGGTTATCAAAGGAAAGCCGACTATCTACTTGGGTCCCTAGATCCCTTATTTCTTCTTCAGATTTCAGGGGATTACCTCCTATGTTGTAGTTTGCGGGTACTCTTTTTTTTCCAAAGGGGATTACTACGCATTTTTTTGCATTTAGCTTGAGACCATGGCTTTGACACCATGCAGCAGTCTCATTTAGGCCCTTCTGGAGGATCTCCATGTTGGCCGGAGACTATTATAGCACCCAGTTTGCAGTCGTCTGCAAACTTAGTCAGCCACAGCCCTTCCGTGCTTGCCTGTACCTCTGAGAAGTATATGTCAAACAGGAGGGGCCCCAGGACAGAGCTCAGAGGCACACCACTCGTTACTGGTCTGGATTCGGACATAGATCCCGCTACTCTTACTTTATGGGATCTGTCTGAGAGCCAGTTTGCAATCCATCTTGTGACGTAAGGGTTTATGCCCAGGCTGGTGAGCTTATCAATAATACTTGAATGGGGAATGGTGTCAAATGCTTTAGCAAGGTCAAGGTAAGCCGTGTGTACCTCCTTTCCCTTATCTATATCCTGAGTAACTGTCTCAAAGAAATCCACCAGGTTCAGGAGGCATGATCTGCCCTTGACGAAGCCGAACTGTGTGGGGTCCAGTGACTGAAGGCTTCCAATCTCTCCATTTATGAGTTCCATAATGATTCGCTCCACAGCCTTACAGATCAGACAGGTCAGGCTTATTGGTCGGTAGTTCCCAGGGTCAGTTGTGGCCCCACCCTTGTGTAGCGGGACCACCGTTGCCGTGCACCATTCTATGGGCACATATCCTGTGGAGAGGCTGATACTGAACAGGGTATTAAGATACGGGGTTAATTCCTTTTGGAACCCGCGTATGACACAGCCTGGGACACCATCTGGTCCCATGGAGGCAGTGTTTTTAGCTTTAGATAGAGCCTTGTTAACCAACATATCAGTAATAATTGGACTTACACAATCCCTAATAAGCCCTGTAGGTGGTGGGGGATTTGCACTGAACCTGTCAGCCAAGATGTTGGCAATGTCAGAAGGGTCAGTGTATTTTGTTCCATTTTGTACTAGCTCAGAACAGACCTGAGCGTTGCCATTTAGGTTTTTGAGATAGCCATAGAAGGCCTTATGGTTATCCTTGGCAACTTTCTTTTCAAAATTAGCTTTAGTTGACTTGACAATTTCTTACTAATGCTGATCAGGGGTGATTTTTCTACTTGAGATTTGGCCTTTTTTTGTACAAGTCTCCTCCTTTTATTGTAAAGTTTGCTTATAGCCAGGGTCCACCAGACTGGTTTCTTCTTGCTTGAGAAAGGAGTCTTGGTTTTATTTGGAATAGCACGGTCCATGCAATCCTGAAGATGCATATAGAGTGCCTTGGTGTAGGATTCCGTATCCTGGATATCATTATCCTTCTTCAAGGGAATAGTGAAGCTTTCTACTTCGGATGCAAGTAGTTTGAAGTTTGCTTTGGAAAGGTTTTTGACTATGGTTTCTTTGACTGGGGGAGGTGGAGGGGTGAGGATGTCCAGGGTTATCAGTTTGTGGTCGGATCTGACCAAGGAGGGAGTGATAACGGGTGTGGTACAATGGGCGCCCATATTTGTGATGATTAAATCCAATATGTTGTCCCCTCTAGTGGGGGAAACGTACTAGTTGTTCAAGGGCATTTGAATTTATAAATTCTATGAATCGCTGAGCATAGGAGTTGGAACATTGGTAGTTCGCCCAATCTATACCAGGGTAGTTGAAATCACCCAAGATTATGGTGTTGGGTAGGACCTTTATATTTTCCAATGTCTCAAGGAATGCAGAGTGAGCATCTTGGGACATGGTGGGCAATCTATAAATGGCTATGACTTGAAATGTGGTTTTGCCTGCTGATAGTTGCGCATGGATGATCTCTGGGGCATCATGCTGCGCTACTAACCTGGAGATATGGGTATCCTTGATGAATATGGATACACCTCCGCCTTTTGTACTGCGATCCGGTAACTGAGGCCGGAAGGTATGATATGAATTGTAACCTGGCAGTGCTGGGGTGCTCTCTTGACTCTTGAACCAGGTTTCTGTCACTGCACAAACATCGATTTTCTCCATGCTGAGGAGAGCCTCGAGTGTGTGCATTTTGAGGTTGAGACTTCTGGCGTTGAGTAGTATTACCCTTAGTTTTTGATTACCTGTGCTGGTTATGGTGGTTGGTTTGTCCTTTGAGCCTTGCCTAAAAAAGGCACTATGGGGACAGCAAGAGCCTTGGACAGTATTCGAAAACCTAGGGGTGACAGGTACAACCCATCTCTGGCAAAACAGCGAGGCTCGTCTATCATGTCATCCCAGGCAGACAGACACTGGATCCCCTTAGAATGACACCAGAAGCTTAGCCAATTGTTGAAATTGATCATTTTGTCTTTGTATTGTGATATCATTCTAGGTGAAGGTAGTATGCTACTCAAGGTCAGGGTCATACCAGCTTGGGCTACATGATCAGGGAGCTCCTCAATGTCTCTTTTCATGTAGTCCAGGGAGGTACATCTTAGATCATTCACACCAACATGTACAATGACAGCGTCATACTTGTACTTGTTCTGGAGTGACCTAAGTGCCTGTGTTATGTGGCGGATCCGAGCACCCGACAGGCAGCTGACAGTAACCTTCTCCTTGTTCAGCCTGGTGAGTGGAACATCCGTGTGCCTTACTATAGAGTCTCCTATTACTAGCGTGTTAGGTATGGTGTTTTGCCTTAAGGGCTGTTGTGAGGCACACTGCTGAGGTGAATTATGTGTTTTCTGGCTTGTGTTTGGGGGTGCAGGTTGCTTGCTTGTCTGCTTTGGAGGGCACTGTTTTTTTTTTCAGATTGGTACCTAGTGCCTCCAAATATGTTTTTGTGTATTTATGCGTATGTTTTGCAGGTGCTTGTTTTGTAGATTCATGTGTGACAGGTAGTGTGATGCAAGTGTGTCCCTTATCCTCTTGACTGTCTGTTACAGTCATGGGTTGAGAGTGCTTAGCCTCCAGTCTGGCTGTGTATTTGCATCTCTCACAAGTGTTTGTGTCTAGAGGTAAGAGGAGAGGGTTGTCTGTATACATGAGGCAGATGTGACATTGCCTCAGGATGCCCAATTCCACCAGATGAACTGGAGAGTACACCTGAAGCTGACCTCTGGACATACTTTGAAGAGTAAATTGAACTTAAGTCCTACGGACGATCGAGGGTCTTATGCTATATTATAATAGTGCTGTCTAGGAAATTTGGAGAATAATAGTGCAAGACCGTGCAAAAAGGGAGTTGCAGGGTTTTTCCTCTAGATAAGTGAGGAAAGTGAGTAAAAGAGCTGTTTTTCTCTAGGTAATGAGGAAGACAGAGTGCTATAGTAATTAGTAGCTTATTTAGTGCTTACAAGTTCTGAACAAGTGCTGAGCATGAACAAGCAAATTTAAGTGCTAAAACTAAGAATCTGTATCTGCACTAGATGAGTTACAGGACAGAAAAGTACAGTTTTGTACCTACCATAAATGTAGATGTTCGAAGATCCACATTGCTGCAGTCCTTACACTTGGGTAGTCCGCTGTCCTCGGTCGGCCCGAATATCAAAGTATTAGGCTGACGTCGGTCAAGGCGCTTAAGACTGACATCAGAACGTCAGGGTACAAATGCGCATGACCGACGTCATATCCTCAGTCTTTTCTTGCCCCAGATGTTAGAAGACTCTAAAAAGAAAGGTCAAAACCAAAAGACAACAAAAAGCAACCAACCACCCTTGCACTAATCATATGTACAATATATACAATATCCACAATATTTACAACCCAAACCACACAACCGCCTCTAACTACAGAGGGGAAGGAGGGAGGGTAAATTGGACTGCAGCAATGTGGATCTTCGAACATCTACATTTATGGTAGGTACAAAACTGTACTATGTTCTTCATCTCACATTGCTGCAGTCCTTACACTTGGGTAGAATCCCAAAGCAGAGGTAAGGGAGGATGGCAAAACTATAAAGCAGTAGGAGCTGCCAAAATGCCCTGTAAAATTGCAGTGGCAAAACCAGCCCTAGATTTAGAGTAAAGTGGAAGGTGGTAATGCTTAGAGAAAGTATGCACTGAACTCCAAGTAGCTGCCTCCAAAATATCTTTAGTTGCCACCCCCCTTAGAAAAGCTGTAGAAGTGGCAGTAGCCCTAGTGGAATGAGGCCTAATCCCAGCTGGAATCTCCTTACCATGATGGGAATAACAGAAAGCAATACAAAACCCAATCCACTTAGAAATAGTTTGTTTTGACACAGACTTGCCCTGAGAACCCAAAGCAAATGAAACAAATAACTGCTGAGACTGCCTGAACCCTTTAGTTCTGCTCAAATAATATCGTAACTGCCTGTGTATATCCAAAGTGTGCAAAATCTTTTCCCCTTTATTTTGGGGGTTTGCATAAAAAGTAGGCAAATGAATAGTTTGGTTTAAAGCCACACTAGAAACCACTTTAGGCATAAAGGAAGGATTAGTACGCAAAGATACCCTATCCTTATGGAAAATTAAGAAAGGCTCAACCGCCATAAGGGCCTGTAATTCAGAAACCCTTCTTGCAGAGGTAATGGCCAACAAAAAGCAGTCTTCCATGATAAATATTTCAACTCGGCAGTAGCTGCAGGCTCAAAAGGTTGTAGAGTGAGTTTCTCCAACACAAAATTGAGATCCCAAGCAGGAGTAGGAGCTCTACGTGGGGTCTTATATTCTTTGCCCCTCTAAGGAATTGCTTAAACAAAGGATGAGAAAACAATGGTGGGTCACAGTCATAGTGAGCAGAAATTGCTGCAGCATGAACCTTAATAGAAGAGAAGGACAAACCTTTGTCCAGTAACTCAGTAAGATATTGAAGAGCCACACTTAAATTAGGCTTAGAAACATCAAATTCCTTTGCTGTACTCCAAAATAAAAATCTCTTCCATTTATCTGCGTACACTTTCCTTGTACTAGGCCTTCTGGCCTCCAAAATAACATTCAAAACTTGCTGTGGAAGCTGAGACCCTCCAGGGTTTAAAACAGAATATGCCAGGCTGTTAGGTGAAGAGAGTGAAGTTTGACATTGAGTAAATGACTGTTCTCCTGAGACAGCAGGTGTGGAATCGAAGGTAAAGGCCATGGAGGCTCCGTACCAGACTTCTCAGTAATGGGTACCAGTGCTGTCGAGGCCAATCTGGAGCTATTAAAATCATCTTTGGCTTGTCCTGTCTGACCTTCAGGAGTACCTTTGGGAGGAGAGGCAGAGGTGGAAAGGCATACACATGAAGATTGCTCCAATTGAATGAAAGAGCATCCACTTTCCAAGCTGTGGGATGAAACCTTTTTGTGCAAAACTTTGGCAGCTGGTAGTTTAGTGGAGAAGCAAACAGATCTATGTCTGGAGTTCCCCATAACACTGTCAATTTCTGAAATACATGAGGATCCAATTTCCACTCGTGGGGATCCATAATTTGTCTGCTCAACACATCTGCTAAGGAGTTCTGTGCTCCCGGCAGAAACCTCGCCTGAATATTTAGCTGTAAACTGAGAGCAGTCTCCCACAAAATCATTGCTTGTCTGCATAGAGGATAAGAATGTGTTCCCCCTTGCTTGTTGATGTACCACATGACAGTTGTGTTGTCTGTTAGAACCAACACCTGCCCTGGAAGAAGTAAATCCTTGAAAGCTATTAATGCAAATTGGACTGCTAACATCTCCTTCAAGTTGATATGTAGATGTTGAAGTCTGGCAGGCCACGTGTCTTGTACCCACTTTCCATTTAGATGAGCTCCCCAAGCTTTGTCTGAGGCATCTGTCGTTAGAATCTGACTCGCCTCTGGCCGGGTCACAGAGAGTCCCTTGTTTAGGTGACATTCCTGAGCCCACCACAAAAATTCCTTTTGAATGCAAGGTATTATCTGAATGACAGTGTCCATATCTTGGCAGTGCTGTGTCCATACATTTTTGAGATACCATTGTAGCTTCCTCATATGCAGTTTGGCATTGGGAAGCACCAGAATACAAGATGCCATGAACCCCAAGGCTTGAAGGACTGTCCTTGCAGTCAGCCTGGACTGATGAGACAATTGATGGAAGTAAAGAGAAAGATTCTTTTGTTTGTCCGGGGTCAAAAGGCCATCTGGGATGCTGTATTCAGTCTCACACCCAGAAAGCACATGTCCTGAGAGGGTACTAGACTGGACTTTATTTCGTTCACAGAATACCCCAGGCATCTTAGCACTGCTATCACATATTGTAAATGATGAAGAAGTTCGTCCTTTCCTTGGGCCAGAATCAGGCAATCGTCCAAATAAGGATAGATCTGTATTCCTCTTAGCCTGAAGAAAGCTATCACTGGAGCCAGAACCTTCGTGAACACTCTGGGCGCAGTAGATAAGCCAAAGGGCAATGCAGAGAACTGATAATGAGAAGTCCCAGCCCGAAAACGCAGATACTTCCTGCAACTTAGCCTGATAGGAACATGAAGGTAAGCCTCCTTGAGATCCAGAGTTACCATCCAGTGATCTTTGCCCAGCAGAGGTAAAAGCTGTTGTAACGTCAACATTTTGAACTTGGGAATGTCCAGATAAGTGTTGAGGATAGATAAGTCCAAAATTGGTCTCCACATGTTCCCCTTCTTTGGTACTAGGAACAGGCGAGAATAAAATCCTAGGCCCACTTCTGGCAGAGGGACCGGTTGTATGGCCCCTATTTGAAGCAACAGAGAAATTTGTTTGTGAGCCTCTAGTCTTTGCTGAGGAGGAACGTCCGGCATGCCTTTGAAAGGACTCAAGGTATGGAAATAAAACTTGTAACCTTGGTGTATGATATCCAATACCCATCTGTCTTGGGTAATCAAACTCCAATTTTCCTTGAAGAGTGCCAACCTTCCTCCCAAAGGTGCTGCCAGGCAAGAAGGATCTGGCAGCTGAAAAGGTAGGTCATTGGGCCTGTTTACGAAAGGACTGGCCCCTGCCCTCACCCGAAGATTGTGCAGGTAAACTCCTTGTTCTAGGTCTGAAGGAGCTCTGAGCTCTGCCCCTACCACGTCTAGATCTACCCCTAGACTGTGAATCATAAGAAGGGTACGTCCACCCCTTAGCAGGCCAGTTCCTACTAAACTTCGGAGGCTGAACTTGCAAAAAATCTTTAACAGCCTGCATAGACTTAGCCTTGTCTTCCATTTTCTTCAAGACTGACTCCACAGGTGAACCAAACAACACATCAGACTGTAAGGGAGCATCCAAAATCCTTGTCTTAACATGGTCAGATAAATTCTGATCCCTCAGCCAGGCGTGCCTGCGAAGAACTGACCCAGTGGCAGCCACCCTAGACGAGGCCTGTACAGCATCAAAACCACATTGTAAAGAATGCTTACCCACCTGTTCAGAGACATGTACCAAATCTTGTAATTCTTTACACTCAATGCCTTCCGCCAGAGCATCTACCTTAGACTTCAATTGAGAAAGAAGATAGTTTTGATATTTCAACATGTGAAACTGGCAATTCAAAGCCCTCATAGCTAAGGTGGAAGAAGTATAGACTTTCTTTCCCCATCTATCCAAAGCTCTGGCCTCTTTATCTGGAGGAACCAGATTTTTACAACAGAGGCCTTGACACCCTTAGGTCCCTGACTAACAGTTTCTGGGTCCGCCCTAGGACTCTTATAAAGATATTTATGAGCCTCAGGCACCCTGTAATACCTATCCGGTTTAACAGGAGCAGGAGGCAAAGAATCAGGATTAAGTGAAGCCTCTGCAAACACATCTTCCACAACATCCAGAACAGGTGGTATAGCCAAAGGCCTATGCTGGGGTAAAAGCAAAAATTCCCTAAGCCTTTTCCTGGAATCAGAGAAGTCCTGACCTTCCCACTTAAAATGTTCCCTCATGGAATGAAGAGTCTCTGAAAAAGAAAAATCCTCTGGAGGAGAAGCAGAAGGAGTTGAATCATCTGCATCAGAATCAGAATAAGGAGAGTACTCCTGCAAGTCTTCAGCCGAAGACTCTGAAACATCCGAAGCCTGCTCAAAACTCCCCAACTCTGGTTCCACCCTAGGCCTCTTATCAGGAGGGGGCAAAGAACCTCTAATCAAAGTAATTAAATCTTCTGCCATTTTAAGCATGTGCTTCTTGGGCACAGATCCTGATGAACTAGGAGTGACACCAACAGAAGCTAAACCTGGCCTGCCTCTGGGAGAAGCCTTGGAACCAGAAGGAGAGGGCCTAACCACCCTAGGAAGGGAGGGGAGTACAGTAACCTGAGAAGCCCCTTCAGCCTGACCTGCCTCCTGAGAGGCCACATCCTGCAATATCAAAGTCTCCCCCTGGGACTTGAGAGAAGCCTCCGGCGGAACCACCGGCTCCACTGACGCCTCTAAAGAACCGGCGTCCGGTACGGACGACTCTTCTTGCCTGGGTTTAGCTGCTTTGTCTTTGCGCTTCTTCGAAGAAGCGGGCGTCGGAGCATCCGACGGCATATTATAATTGCACCGCTTCCCGAAGACCAACCTGGCACAATCTAACCTTCGCTTAATAGTGCGCTTATTGAACCTAGCACAAAAGCGACACCCAACAACGTCGTGCTCAGGCCCCAAACAAGGAATACACAAAGTATGATAATCCCTATGCGGTATCTGCTTCCCACAAGAAATACAGTTATTCACTTTTTCTGACATCCGGTAAACCACTGAGGCAAGAAAAACTAAAATATTCCCCAACGGGGTACTTAGCCAACTTTGACTCGGTCTGAAACTCCGAATTCGAAAAATTTCAGAACGCCGAACGGCACTTGCAACGCTGCTTCTGCATCGGACCATGCGGCAAAAAAGACTGAGGATATGACGTCGGTCATGCGCATTTGTACCCTGACGTTCTGATGTCAGTCTTAAGCGCCTTGACCGACGTCAGCCTAATACTTTGATATTCGGGCCGACCGAGGACAGCGGACTACCCAAGTGTAAGGACTGCAGCAATGTGAGATGAAGAACATCAAGTGCAAATACAGGCTTTCAAATCAGAAAGCTGCGAGAGATGGAAGAGATTGCCCAAACAGCCAATAACTACAAATTCTGGGCCAGAACCATTACTTATGTGGTAGACAGGTTACCTAGTGCTTACCACTCCCAATGATGAGCTAGAAGGCTTCCCTCCAACACAGAAAGGCTTGGGGGACTCAGAAGCTTACATATAGTCCTGGATACAGCAAATCTGTATCTGGAACACTAGTTACAGGAAAGGTAGGAAACAGGCTTACAGTTTTTTTTTTTTACAGAAAAGTAGCAGAAACAGTAGTAAAAAACAATTCACATGCAGTGCAAGCTAGCACACTTGAGTATGCAGCAATATTAGACCAAACATAGTTTAAAAAAATAAAATTAAATTAAAAAGGACTAAAAGCAAGTGCAGAAAGAGTTTATTAGGTATAATGTGGTAAAGAGATGGGACAGGGGAGTGTCCCAGATCAAATCTACAGTGGGGCGGGCAACTGCAAAAGCCACCAAATTTAAACTACAAACCAAAAATACGGAGAGTGAGTGGGACAAAACAGTTTCAACAGAGATCTAAACAAAAACTAACAGTACAAACTTTGAAACCAAAAAAATATTCTCAGCTCTGTATATTTGCCGATCAGTCTCTCAGAACAGCGAGACAACAGTTTCAACACAGATCTAAGCAACAATTAAACTCTATAACCAAAAAAATATATACTCAGCTCTGTATATTTGCAGATAATATGTAAGGCAGTCTCTCAGAACACTTAGATTCTTGACATAGCTAAAGAAGGCTTTGTGGTTATCTTTCGAATCCTTGGATATTTTCCTTTAGAAGTTAGCCTTGGATGATTTTTGAGGGACCTTAGTTTCTTACTGATACTGATCAGGGATGTCTTTCCTTCTTGGGATTTGCTTTTTTTCTGAACTAGTTTCCTCCTTCTATTGTATAGCCTGTTTATGGCAGGTGTCCACCAGACTGGTTTCCTTCTCTTACGGGAGTGAGTCTTCGTTTTGCTAGGGATGGCACGATCCATGCATCCTTGTGGGTGCTCATAGAGTGCATTTGTAAAGGTTCCTGCATCTTGGACACTGTTATCATTTAGCGTGGGGGCTGTGAAACTTACCACCTCTGTCTTAAGTAGGGTGAAGTTTGCTATAGAAAAGTTTTGCTGTGGGCTCCATTGGCCCTGTATGCACCTGCTGTCCAGGTGTGCACCCCAGGCATAGTCTGATGCATCTGTGCTGAGGGTCTGGGCACAGTGGGGTAGTGAGAAAGGTAGTCCCTTGTTTTGGGAGCATGCTGCTGCCCACCAAAGAAAATCTTTCCTTAGGCAAGGTATCACTGGTATAAGAGTTTCCAGGTCTTGAGAGTGCTGACACCAAAGGCTTTTTAGGTACCATTGAAGTTTCCTCATATGCAGTCTGGCATATGGAATGAGTAGAATGCAAGATGCCATGAACCCCAGAGTTTGCAGGTTTTTCCTTGCAGATAACTAGGGTCTGGTGGCTAGTTGAGAGAAGTAGGCTGTCAAGCAAGTTTGCTTTTCTGTTGTAAGGAATGCCATCTGGGATGCTGTGTCCAGGCTTGCTCCCAGGAATATAATTATTTGGATGGATACTAGCTTGGATTTCTTTTTGTTGACAGTGTACCCTAGGGAGGTCAGTAAGGACTTTACAAAGGCCAGGTGCTTGAGCAGCATTTTCTGACTGTTTGCCTGAATTAGGCAGTCTAAGTATGGGTAAATTTGGATATTCCTTTGTCTGCAAAAGGCAATGGCGGGAGCTAGACATTTTGTGAAAATTTTGGGAGCAGTTGTTAAGCCAAAGGGAAGTGCAGATATCCTGCCCTGAAACGTAGATATTTCCTGCATGATTCCCTGATAGAAATGTGGAGGTAGGCCTCTTTTAGGTCTAGGGTGGCTAGCCAAGCATCCTTGGACAACATGGGTAGCAGTTGCTGAAGGGTAAGCATTATGAATTTTGGTATCACCAGGAAGGTGTTTAGAATGGATAGATCAAGGATGGGGCGCCAGGTGCCGTCTTTTCTGGGTACCAGAAAAAATCTGGAGTAGAAACCTTGGCCTTTCCGTTCTGCAGGAACATGCTCTATTGCCCTCATAGAGAGCAGGGAAAGGACTTGTTTTTGCGCCTCTGCCTACTGGTTTGGAGGTAGATCTGGAAACCCTTTTAGGGTTGGAAGAGTGTGGAAAGAAAATCTGTATCCCTGGGACACTATGTTGAGGACAGGTGGTGGCCCAGGTGCTTGAGTGAATGGAGAGTTTTCTTCCCAGGGGTAAGTGAAGGTGGGCACAGGGAGTGGGTGGGGGGGAGTCACTGTGAGTTCTTAAAATGAGGGTGTGGCTTAGAACTTCCTGGTTTTGAAGTGGAGGAAGTCCACAGTTTTGATCTCTGCATTCCCTGTGGCTGCTGTCTGAGGGGTCTGCTTCCCCAGGGTCTGGGCTGAACTGACCTGGTGGGAGCAGGAAAGGACCAGTGCTTGGGGGGGGGCAATGCCTGATGAACTTGGGTGGCTGGACCTGTAAGAAATCCTTAACTGTCTGCATAGATTTAGCTTTTTCTTCCATCTTTTTTAAGACCTCCTCTGCCTTAGTGCAAGGGTGCATCCAATAATTTAGTTTTAACATGGTCTGGCAAGGGCTGTTCCTTAGGCCATCCATGCCTTCTAAGGACAGAACCATTGACTGCTGCTTTGCAAGAAGCTTCTAGGGCATCAAAACCACAGTGTAAGGTGTGCTTAGTCACTTGACTTGCAGAATGCATTAACTCTTATAACTCTTTAGATTCTACACAAGCAGGAAAGGAAGACACTTTTTGTTTGAGGAGTTCCACGGTATGTTGCTGAAATTTTAGTATCTGGAACTGGCAAATTTAGTGCTCTGACAGCAAGAGTAAGAGAGAAGTATACTTTTTTACCCCATCTGTCTAGTGCTCAGGAATCCCTATCTGAGAGGGTGGGATTCTTAGCAGAGGTTGCTTTAATTCCTTTACGTCCTTGAGAAATTACCTCAGGATCAGCAGTAGGATTTTTGAAAATAAATTTGTGACAGTCAAGGACTCTGTAATACCGGTCAGGTTTTCTGTGTGCAGGACAGAGGATGTCAGGAGTCAAACTGGATTCCAGGAAAACATCGTCCACAGCATCCAGGACTGGCAGAATGGCTTGGGGTCTGTGCTGTGGAAGATCTAAGAATTCCCCGAGTCTCTTTTTAGACTGAGGGTAGTCCTGACATTCCCATTGGAAATGCTCCCTTAAGGTAATAAAGGGTTTCCCCAAAGGAAAAGTCCTCGAGTGGAGAGGCTGAAGGAATGGAATCCTCTGCATCAGAATCCTCAGAAGCAGAGAGGGGTAGCATGTCTTCATATTCAGATGCATCAGAGTCATCAGACTCCTTTTCAGACAAAACTACTGGAGACAGAGCTCTTTTTCTTTTGGAAGGGGTAGCATGGCTTCCCCTTATCAGCATTGTAAGGTCTTCTGCCATTTTAAGCATTTCTTCGGACTTGGTAAATTTATTGTCTAAGGGTCAGACGTATGTTCCACCACACAGAATGAACCTTGTTAACACGATTATAGATCTAAAATTATATACTAGGAAACTTAACTTAAATTTATTGTTGGGTGAAACTAGTGGTAACACAGTGGATGAATTTAGAATTCCTAGTACATTCAACCCCCCTCTAAACTCTACCATTAAAACATTTGAGCAGTTCTGTGAGTTAGACATCCGTAATTTAGCTATGTCTAAAAACACTAGGTCTCATAACACTAACAAAGACTTTTTATTAGAAAAGGACTGTTTGAATTTTATTAAAATGAATGAGGTTAGAATATGTAAACCTGATAAGGGGGGTGGTGTTGTCATATTTGACAACACAGACTACTCTGATAGAATGAACAATTTGTTAAATTCCCCCTCATATACCACAAGTTCAATTTCTGAACTTAATGGGGCATATAGTTTAATCAGGAATGTTATCGAAGATTTATACCTAGATGGCAGAATCACCCAAGCTGTATACAACTTCATGTCTGTTTCCCACCCAAGAGTTCCTTGCTTATTTGGTATACCAAAAATCCACAAAAATGTGGTTAACCCTCCAATGCGCCCTTTAGTGGACAGCAGGGGTTCTTTATCTTATGCGTGTGCCAAAGTTGTAGACTTTATTCTTCAAAAATATTTGGTCAGCATTAAACAAATTTGCAAGGACTCTTGGACTTTCTTGAGCAACATTAATGGGATAGAATACAATCCTAGTTATAACTTCTTGACAATAGATGTCAAGGATCTATATACGTGCATCCCTCATAATATAGCAATTGAGTGGAGTAACGAGGTTCTTAAATTGCAAGGTTGCCCTCACGATGAATGTCTGCTAGTTGAAGAACTTTTGAGTACTATTTTAGCGAATAACTTCTTCATGTTTGAAGGGGAACTTTTTTTGCAAAAAATAGGTATAGCCATGGGGTCCCCTTGTGGGGCCAGCGTGGCGAACATGGTTATGGCCTATTGGGAACACCTTTACGTTTTGCAAAACTGTGTTTTCAATGAGAACATTGTATTTTACACACGTTTCCTTGACGACATTTTCATTCTATTTAACGGTGATGCCGTTACTGGTAACAGTCTGGTTGATTACTTGAATTCAACTACCCAATTTTTAGTATTTACACATACGTTTGACAGTAATTCCATAGCATACCTGGATATTTTATTATCTAAGGATGATACCGCTGGTATGTATACATCTAAAATTCACAGGAAAAGCACTTATTGCAATTCCATGCTTCACTACTCTAGCTGTCATCCAAGTCACCAAAAACGAGCCATTATCAAAGGCCAGTTGGTTCGTGCGGCTCGGATTATTACTGTTGACAGTGATTTTACACATGAATGTGATTTTATGAAAAGAATGTTTCTATCACGTGGATACCCTGAACTGTTGATTAATGAAATCATCGACGAAGTGTCAGTGAAACGTCAGTCTTCATTTTACATCCCTTTATTGAGGAAAAATGAGGTTACACTTGACACTTCAAGTCAATCACTTGATTCATCGCTTAATTCAACACGTAGGGGTTCACAAGAACTTGTGGTTTCTGAACTACCCACGTCTTTTATAACTACTTACAATCTAGACAGTGCCAGATGCTTTAAGATTTTGTTAAAAAACTGGGTTCTCTTTAGAAGTGATCAGCATGTTTTAAGCAAATTAGGAAACACCCCTACAGTAATATACAGGAGGGGTAGGAATCTTAAAGACTACTGTGAAATTAAGAATACAGTAGTGAAAACCCCAGGCATGTATAAGTGCCAATCATGTAACTATTGTTCATATATTCTAGAATCCAACAGGTTCAGTGTGAACGATTTACAATTCACACTGAGAAGGAGGAACAATTGCAATTCCAGTTTTGTTGTCTACCTTGCAGTTTGCCGACTTTGTCCTGCATTTTATGTAGGCAAAATGGAGAGGAAGCTCCGTAGTCGTGTATATGAACACCTTTATGCAATTAGGAAAGGTAACATGGTAAATGCATTGGCCAAACATGTAGTTCAATTTCCTGATCACAGATTTAAGTTTTTAGTTATAGATCAAGTTCAAAAGGATGTCAGGGGTGGGCCTGTTGCCCTAAAACTTGAGGAGTTGGAGTTAGGCTGGCAAATTAGATTGAATGCTTACAACTTGCCAGGTTTGAATGAAGGTTGTGTTATTAGCAGTATTTTAAAACTGAGAAGTTTAAAATGCTAATATTACCTTTAATAACCCACATACATATTTACATATTTTTTTCCATACAGTTCTTACATGCTTTTTTGCACACTATATATGCATATTCAGACTGTAGATTGTTTATTAATTTTGTATGTTTTATGAAGTTAATGAAAAAGGGGGGTGTTGAATACAATACTTCATATGTATATTTATATTTATTACTGTGTTACTCTTTATTTGTTTTTATTGTCTTATTTTATTGTTCTAAACACTGCTTTGACACTGTTTCTTTAAATTAGGAGTAGTAATTAGGTTTTTGATTGGGTGGATTTGTGTATTTAAATGTACCTAAGTGTATTTTAAAATGTCTGAAGAAGTTTGTGGTTGTGTCAAACGAAAAGCGCTTTACTTATTTCCTGTGTGTGCCTCTTCATTCTGCTCTTTGGATTTATTAGTTTGTGGTTTCCTGTTTTGCAGTTCGATTTTAAGCATTTGAGACGGAGGCAAGGAAGCAGGTGCCTGAGATTGGGTCGTCGGTTTCTTGGGTGTGGTTCATACCCTGGGCCTTAGATACTCGGTAGTTTTCGAAAAAACGGTAGACATGAAAGGCGTCGTCTGTTTGTATCGAAAATCGGTAATGCAAAATGACTTCCTCAGAAGCCGATGCCTGCTCAGCGGCTCCAGACCCATTCGAGGGAGAGAACCGCAGGATCCATAGTCGAAGAAGAGTTTTGCGGCATACCGGACTCTGAAAGGATCTCGATAGCAGCCTGCAAATCCACAGAAGCGGGCATCAGGAGTTGCGAAAGCTCCTCACTGAGGACCAGGGAACTGACGACTAGCTTAACGGAATCGTTGGTAGGTTTGGACCTGTGCGGTCTGTCTCCGTCTTTATCCTTGCGTTTTTTTGGAAGATCTGCTGTTGGATGGCTTACCAAAACCATATCGGAATTCGTGGACTGTAAGCAAAAATATCTAGCTACAATAAGGACCTGAATATGTATAGTTCTGGTGTTGAACAAAGCACAAAAGCGATAGCGTGGGACGTCGTGGTCTGGTCCTAAGCAAGTGACACACTAAGAATGGAAGTCTTGGTGTGGTATTTGCTTTCCACAGGAGAGACAATTGTTAACTTTATCTGACATCGGTTAATGCAAGAAAAAAGGATCCCCAATGGGGTACTTAGTTTTACAAGGCTTCAGCTTCAATTCTGATGACAAAACTCGGGTAGTGTCCGACCGGCACTTGTTCGAACTGCTTCTGCTTCGGGCACCGTGGCAAGAAAGACTGATGTAATGGTGTTGGCTGCCTTACTTTATACTACTAATGACCTGACGTCAGTCCTGAAGCGACAACAACCGATGCAGAAATACTAAACCTCTGGTATTCGGGCCGGTCAAGGACTACCCTGGCAGAGATAACCCAAATGTGATGACTGCAACAGTGAAACACAAAGAACATCTATACAGAGAAATGTGAGATCAAATAGATAATTAGGTTGCAAGCGGATAGAGCCTATGGGATCAATGACAGATTATCACTTAAACATTTTTGGTAGATAAGTCACTAAGACACTGATTATAATATTAGAGACAGCAGGTGACTGATTAAATAGGCTAAGTTGGTACACTGATATACTACATGCCCATGCAGATTAGGAAACATTCATTTTCATTAGGTACAGATGTTGAAGATCAAATATTGCTTGAAACCACCACGAGGAACAAAGTATAAATCTTTTTATTAATAAAAACGAGCGCTTTCACGCAACAGAGTGCGCTTCATCAGGTTACAATCTTCACTAAAATTTCTGCCATTTTTATATACTAAAAAGTATTTACCAATTATTCAATCAATTAACAATCAAATCACATGCAATTAAAATAGTTTGTCAATATAACGCTGGTATATATATATCCAATGATGAAAACAAATGTGTTACAATTTAAAACACTTTTAGAGTATATATATTCTTCATTGCATGGCTTCATATAGGTTCATATAGATCAATAATGTAGGTTATACCTATAATTAATGCAGTCACAGCTATTATTCTGGTTCTCAAGGAAGTCATGCCCATATATGGGAAGAGATCCCTTTAAGATAGTTAGTCCTGCATATAGCAATTTAAATTCAGTGAAATGCAAGTGTATGCTTTCCTGTTTTAATGTCATTCGTAAAACTATGACAATTTAAATATTATCATATGGTAGTATGATGTTAAAAATATTAAAAGTATACATAATACATTTTCATAACACATTCTTCCGCTAAGAGCTAATACCTATAATTAATGCAGTCACAGCTATTATTCTGGTTCTCAAGGAAGTCATGCCCATATATGGGAAGAGATCCCTTTAAGATAGCTAGTCCTGCATATAGCAATTTAAATTCAGTGAAATGCAAGTGTACGCTTTCCTGTTTTAATGTCATTCGTAAAACTATGACAATTTAAATATTATCATATGGTAGTATGATGTTAAAAATATTAAAAGTATACATAATACATTTTCATAAAACATTCTTCCGCTAAGAGCCCAGACTGAAAATATCTCAGTCATTCAAAGCTGAAAAAATATATATATATATAGGCATAGAGATTGTGTATCACAATTCTACTAGATTCTATGCCTAATTAGGCTATATACCCTTAAGCAACTCAGCTTTATTATAATTGATTGGATTCAAAAATGTTTAATAAGGTATTATTTAGTATGTCGTAAAAACAAACAAATGCAAATATCTCATTATAGCCACGATCATAAATAACATGACAGGTGTATATATGTATTGATTTAAGAATGTTTTTATTTCAAATTATAACTAAAGTGGGATGAGAAGAGATTCCGTCGTCCCATAGATGTAGCCATTTCTATCAGCCATCGTAACAAGGCACTAAGTTATAATATCACTGAGAAGATTTTATCATATTATGCGAAGTTCATACTTAATCTACATGTTCAAATCTCATTAATTCGCTATTTTATCTTATATATTTCCATTTATAAATAATTCATTTCAAAGTATCTAAACTTTGTTTATTCAGATTATTAATCATGAATATCAGTGCTATTAAAAGTATAAATCATACGGGGTCTACTTTTATTCACTACTTAGTTGTTATTTCTGTATCAGTTAATATAAATTCTTTTTTTCCTGTTTTCTTTTTTTCAAGCATAGATCCAGGCTTATATTATAGACTGGACCTTACCATTAAAATATAGCAAGTGCAGGTAAAGTTCGTAATTCATATGTACCATTTATTTCCAAATGCAAAGCTGTAGGTCTTGCATTGGATAAGATAGTATATATCTAAGTCTCTCTTCTAGCACATGTCTAAACTAGTCATATATCAAGCATCATTAAGAGCATAGTATATGTTAATATGTATACTTCAAACCTTTTTTGATGCTCCAAAAATATTAACATTACAGTTTTTTGATTTAGATGTATGGCTAGATCCAAGAAAATGGACATTCATGGTGTAATAAGAAACAGAAAAATTGAGAGATAAAATGGATCAGAAGGCAATGCAAACAAAGTATTGGATATAATCTGATGTATCATACGGGTCCTAAAAGGGCAGGTCGAATATTGACCACAGTGTTAAGTCCAGGTGGTATGTGTGCTTTTAGTCTTAAGATCCATCTAAGTTCAAACATTTCTAATGTGCTCATGTGATCGCCTTCTCTCCTGTTAAGATTTACCACTTGTAAAATCTGAAAGACAAAGCTATGCTGAGGATTAGTACAACAATGTACAGCCAATGCATTAGTGGGACTATTTCTTCTTATGTCGTAGACGTGGTTATATATTCGGTCTCTGAATCTTCGTGATGTCATGCCCACGTAATAGCTGTTACATTGGTTACAGGTGGCAAGGTATACTACATTTTGGGTATTGCATGTTGCATAAAAGGTAGGTTTTAAATTAATTTCAACACCTGAGACATTAAAGTCTCGTGCCTTACTTATATACTTACAAAGTGAACATTTGCCACATGCAAAGGTACCTGTTTTTATATGGGCCCTAATATCAACCGATACAATATTTAATTTTTCTTTACAGAGCAGCCTTTTTAAATTCATACAGTTATTGTATCTAAAAACAGGTTTTTCCCCAATCAATTGTGAAAGTATTGGATCTATTAATAAGATTTTCCAATTTCCTTTCACGATTCTGGTTAAATGTTCTACATCACTAGTATATTTGATGTCATATGCAATATTCTTAATCATTTTCCTTTTATTTAATGTTTTGGCTAATTCTCTCCGAGGTATTGAACTCTCTAACAAGGATTCAGTTATGTCATTAACCAACTTTGTAGGATACCCTCTATCTATAAAATACTTTCTTTGACAGTCAATTAATTGTAATGCATCTAATTCATCACTACATATTCTTAGTATCCTATTCATCTGACCCTTCACAATATTTTGAAATATGTGACGCGGGTGTAGACTGTCAAAATGGAGGTTGCCATTCCTCCAACAGGTTTTCCTATAAAGTGTAGTGGCTAGATCATTGTTATTTCTTTTCATAATGGTAATGTCTAGAAAATTAGCACTTAATGGAGAGTACTCATGTGTAAATCTAAAGAATGATGTAGTAGTATTCATGAAACTAATAAAGTCATTCAAGGTGTCCACGTCACCATTCCAGAGCAACAGAACGTCATCTACGAATCGCCTGTATAGGACCACATTGCTGAACCTAGGGTCATTAAAGATGTTTTCTTTTTCCCATCTATAGACTACAAGGTTGGCATATGCATTGGCACAGGGGGTGCCCATGGCCACCCCCCATTTCTGTGCATATACCGTGTGGTCATACAGGAAGATGTTATTATTTAAAACTAAGTCCAACATGCAACATATGTTCATGATCTCATTATTGTCCATTATTTTTGTTTCGGTCAAATGGAGCCTCACCGCATCTAAACCATAATCGTTAGGAATACTTGTAAAAAGACTTTCTATATCTAGCGTGACTAATAAAGTATCAACTTTAATCTTGGTTTTAACTATATTTGATTTGAGGTCATCTAGTAGCTCATATGAGTCCTGTAGTATTGTAGGTATTCTTTTCACTAATATTCCAAGTTTGGATTGTATATATAAAGATGCATTTTGTGTGACCCAATGGTCACCTGATACTATAGGACGTAGTGGAGGTGGATATTTATCCTTATGCAATTTAGGCAGACCCTTGATTAAGGGTATAAGGGGTAATTCTATCATTAAGAAATCATAAAGAGATTTTTCTATAGATCTCGTCATCAATAGATCATAGAAGGTGTCATGTACATATTTCACTATTGAGATGACTTCCGACTTCTCTATTATCTTATATGCATTGTCATTATTCAGCATATTTAACATTAATTGTTGATAGAAATTTGTATCCATGGCAACAATCCCCCCTCCCTTGTCTGCCGGTTTAAATACCAAGCTTGTATCATTGCAAAGGCCATCTAATTCACGTTTCTCTTTAAAACTTAGATTAACAAAATTACCTTTGCTGTTATGACAATCATAATAATGATAAAAATCACGCTCACATGTTTTCATAAAACATTCAATAGGTTGTGTTAATGGAGGTACGAAAGAACTTTTCCTTTTACAAATTATGGTACTTTGACCGATATTGTCATTGTTAGATGAGGCATCTTTGAACAAAACCTTAAGAGATAATTTTCTACAAAAAAAACGTAGGCCTATCAGAGTATCAGATACAATACTGTGTTTAGAAGGGATAAATGATAGGCCCTTGTTTAGAATACATTGTTCATCTGGTGTAAATGTCCTTGTTGTTAGGTTGAAAAACAAGCAGTTCAAGTTTTCATTTTTCTTCTTCGTTCCGGCGTTTCTCCTGATAGTTTCCTTTTTCCCCTTCCCCGGCTGTTTGAATGTGTGCGTGCTGCACCTTTGTAGGGGAGAGGAAAATTTAAAGGTATGGGTGCCATGAACATATGGTTCGAACTACTAACTTTAGATTTAGCACCCAAAGTGTTTTTATTAGTTAAGCCCTGCTGATTGCAGGGCAAGGATGCACCAGGTGTATCAGACACATTGAGTTCTCCATTAGTAGCATTTTCTACCGTTAATCTAGTGTTCATAGAGTCATTCAACACAGTCACTGTATCATTATTTGTAGAACATGAGGCTGCTAATGTATGTACGGGTTGAGAACTGTCTTTCAGACTGGTTCTCGGCCAAACAAAAATACGGCCGAGATGAAAATCTTCACAATCCCGCTTTAATTTTCTAACTAGGTACAGATGTTGTATGTACATGTATTGCATATAAGTATATATTATATTACTAAAAATAGTTTCTGACATGTACACAGGATACAATTATATGTATTTCCGACTGAGTCGAGGACAATTCAGTTTTTTGTGTTATTTGTATTTTTCAAAAAGTTATCTGTCTGTAGCCAAGCATGGAATATGTATTATGATACTGACATCTTCTGACCATTTGTGGCAATACATGCTTTTACATGAAAAATAGGCAATCAATGAGAGTTTACTATTTAGGTGTATGATATGTATGTGTTTTTATAGAAAGGATATGATAAATTATAATGTATATATTTTTTATTAAGTTTTTATAGTTGAAATGTAGGTTTTCTATGAGTAATAGGATTGTGAATATGTTGAAATTGGATATATACACGTTTTTTGATGTGTAATATTGGGTAGACCCCCGATAATGTAATTTTTGTGATGATTTTTAAATGACATTGGTTTCAGTTTTTAAACTTGTCTGATGAAGTGCTGTTGAAGGCAAGAAAGTGCTAACCTACTTTATAATAAAAACATTTTAGATAGAATTATTGCCTTGTTTGTGGCCTCTTTGTTGTGACATTGGATATTTGTGCAGTTCCGTGCACTTTTACAAAGGCACTTAATTTTCCGGCAATTGAGGAGTGTTTTCTTTAGGTCTCATGTAGCTAACAATGACTTTATCAACCTTTTTATACAACCTATAGTTCTATAACTACCATTAACTAATTGGTTGATAGGATTAGAAAAGTTTGGAACTGGATCTATCCATATACACAGGTCCTTAAATGAATCTACAGTATCAATCACTGTGTGTTGTATTACGTATTCACCTTTCAATTTATATCTCCCAAACCTCATAAGCGTAGCTTTTGATTTGTTTATCAGCATATTAGTCAAGTTCTTTTGTAGACCTGCCCTATCTATAACACAGGTAATCAGTTTACACAATGTTTAAATCATCTGCATACAAACTGTAGAATACCTAAGAGAAAAAGATAGATGTGAAAGATACAATCTTTAACAACACAGGCCTAGGAGAGAGCCCTGTGGGACACCCTCCCTGTAACAAAGAATTTCATCTGTCCAGTTGCTGTATGATACTTGACATGTCCTATCTGGAATTCATGTAGCTATCCATCTGTACAGCAATACCTAGTTGTTCTAATTTATTGATCAGTGTTTTGTGCATGAACCTGTCTAACGCTAAAGTTAAATCTATATAAATCACATCACAGCACAGTTTTTCATTCAGCTGTCATTACATTGTTATACTGAGCTGGAAGATTTTCAAAATTTCCTAAGGAGTACTTTACAAACCATTTGTCTCCCCCTACAGTTCTGTTAATTAAGTAATGATTCCTTTGTACTAGGACATAAGAGTCTAGATGGCCTGGACATAGTAAGGCCTTACTAAATTTCATGTTATTATCTGCCACAAAAGCAATTAGAAAAATTAAATTAAAATCTAAAACAACTCTAACTGAAGTAATGACTACTGTAAAGGAAATAAAAGAACTTGTTAGTGCAATATTTAGAAAAGGGAATGAGCAAATTACATAAACAGAATAATGTTCAGGAGGAGGAATGCGGTTTAAGGGAAAGCAGGAATTGAGCAACATATGTAATGCAGGACTGAATTAAAATTGTTAAAATACATGTATAATACATGACAATAATGATGGAAACTTGCTACAGTTTTTCTTTTTTTATTAATGTACGTACCCATATGACTGACAAATTTGATGAATTAAAGATGTTTGAAAAGGAAGTGAAGCTAGAATTAAGAAAACAAGAGTATTCTGCTAAGATATGACCAGCCAACAGGAAACTAAAGGCAAGAAGAATGTACAACAGGTAAGAGGAAAAGAAGAGAAGAGCTGTATCAAGGTGCATTTGAGGAAGATACTCCAAGATTTTAAAAGCTTAAAAAAGAGTTTAAGGGCTGGATGAAGATACCAAAAGATAAGACCATTTTGATATTAACAAAGAGAGGAAAGAAGGAAGCAAATCTACTAGAAACATAAATGTCTAACAAGAAGATAAACTAGTCAGCCACGGCCAGTACATACCTAATGATATTAAAGGTGGTACTTAACAGTCTGCTTAAAGGCTAATTTAACAGAAATCTGAATAATTGCGACTAGAAGTTTTATTTCTGTGTTTGGCAACTGCACACAGTAGGCAGACTTTCCAAACAAATAGAAATAGGGGGGGATCCTATTACTTGATCGAACGTTTAGGTTAACGAATACCTAAATGTCAATCTGGTAATAGCGAAGGCAAAAAAAACACGAACGGCTGAAAGAATTCCCTTGGCCGTTATGCAGATTTTGCACCTTTCCCCACTGTTAAGCGATCTCAGAGTTGGTATATTTAGTTACGGGGTGTTGGGGCACAGCCCCCCCCCCACATCAGGGGGTGTGGGGGACGAAGCCCCCCATTTTATTTTGGTTTAATTTTTTTTTTTTTTGCAGCTGAGGGAATTCATTCCCTACGTTAAATCAGCCATTCAGTGTTTTAATTTTTCGATATAACCAGGTCGACGTTTAGGTATTCACTAACCTAAACTTTTGATTGGGTAATATAAACGCGAAATAGGGCAATAAATCAAATACACTCACAAACACTCAATTCTAGCAATCTCTATCATGTTAAATGTTTTAGAAGATGAGTTTCTTAGGAAGAAAGTACAATGCAGAATTTTGCATAGCAAGGGGTGCTCTCAGAGAATAGAAGAAATTATGGTCAAGTGACATGGTTCAGTGAAAGGTGATACACATACCCCAGCCACTGCTGTGACTTAAAGAGCAACAGGCTGGTAGCTTCTGAAAGGGACAATACAAATAAACTATGCAATATACGTGTGAGTAAAGGTATACATCCCTTTTATGGAAAAAAATGGACAAATGATCAAGCACAAATGTTTGATCACACAAGTTGGCACTTATATATGGGTGCATATACATCATACATGTATATGGATTACTGATTGAATGCTGTGGCAACTGAATGCAGTTTGTTGAAGTGTGGGGTTCTCAGTGCCATACTGATTTCATTTGTATAAGGTGCACATGCTTACTTAGCCAGTGTGTGTATGGAGTTAGCATATGCAAGTATGGGTTGGTGTGGATGGTGTCTGGGGAATACGGGGGAGGGGGTTGTTCCTTTGCAAAGGAAGTGTGTCTGCACATGTGTTATGCTGGGCTAAAGAGAAAGTGTTTTGGTTTGCTTGTGTCGTGTTGGTTTGCTTGTGTCGTGTTAGGATTATCTGCACATGTGTGCAACAGTTAGTATGGTGTGTTGATATTGTTATGCTAGGTTGAGCATATGTGAATTATGTACTGGTTCAAGCAGTTGTGTGTGTGTTTCAATTAGTTTGGTTTGACTGAGTGCATCTCAATCACTTTGGTATTTGATGATGTGTTTTTATATATACAAGTGTACACACACACACACACACACACACACACACACACACACACACACACAAACACATACACGTGTATCTACAAATTCACATACAGGTATGCATACATTAGTGTACATTGCACTTACACTATATTACTTACATCAGAACAAAACACATTCAGTGCATAACTTGCTTACTCACTGTTCAAGGATTATTTTGCATAAAAAATATTACAGCACTACTTGTGCTCAAATGTCATTCAAAGTTTTACTCCTCCCATTTATGTCCTTGTGGGCCCTAAGACTTCCATTTAACTAAACTGAGGCTTCCACATGAGCCAACTGTTCTACAAGCCAATTCTGGACACTATGCGCTCATATTACCTATGAATAATCATCATTTTTCCAGAGGGTTTCATTTCATAACTTTACTCTGGGGTGATCAAACAGTGCAATAGCTAGTATGTGGTCTTAAAATCAAATTGTAGATATTAAGAGGTTTCTAGTTTAACATTTTCTAATCCTTTCTCAAGCTGCTCAAGTAAATGGAAGGTTAGTGGTACCTGTATGATCCTGCACACCTTCACATTTACTTAAGTGCAGCTATTCAGCCAGGCATAGCTCCTGGTTATACTTAGAGAGAGAAAGAACGACGCAAATCTTCCACGGCCCTCTCCACCTCTTACTAAGTAGGACAGTACTTCAGTCATTTGGTATCGTCTTCACCATCTTAGCTGTCCAGGAATTCTGATTCATTAGCTGAAAGCAGGGTAGGTCTACTACAGTGCCAAAAGGCGAACACAAAACACTAAACTCTTTTCTTGAGTAGGGGACAACATTTCAGTAATAAAAAAGAGTCCCCAACAACTCAGCTGCTTTTTGGCAAATACCATGAAAAAGGAGTAATTATTTTCTCATTTATCAGAAATGAATACTTGGATAAACATGGTCTGTATGCATAATATCTCTTGCTTTACACACAGACTGGTATGGCCTTCTCACCCTCATCAATATTGCTGTAAGCAATTCTGGACCCTTAATTTTCACTAAACCACAGACAAACTAAGATTAGTACTACAAAGTTAACAACAATGATGCATGGTCTTCAAAAGACACTACATAAAGACTACAAGTGCTTAACCAAGGAAGCACTGAAGAAAGGAAGAAGGTAGATATGCTAGATCCAAGTTCCTCAGAAGGACCTTCAGAGGGTAAGAAGGCACAACTGATTTATAGAAAAGTGACGTATGACAACAAAGGGAACCGGTATAAAAATGCAAACTTCAAGGCACAGAGATTAGATGAAGTATTTGTTTCATGGCAAGAGATGCTGATGACCGGGACAGCCTTACTAAACAGGTATGCTGATCAAAAACAGAGACATAAATCCAGAACGCATAAAAGAGACACAAGGTAATCTTATATGGGGTGAAATAAAAATTAAACATTTCGTTAGTTAAGCAGGGTATGTAGCTTATCTAGAAATCAGGCAAATGAGCAAACTAGGTGGATATTTGCAGTTTTTACCCGCGGCCCAAATTAATGTTTCTGTGTTTGATGTGTGAATTAGGGTGAGGTTTTAAAGTAAAATCAATAAAAATGTAACCACACCTTTTTAATGAAAAAAATAGTTTTTCCAAGTCATGTGCAAAAAAATACATACGACAAGTTATAACTGGAGTGCCTCATCAGTTCTATTTATTCTACGTTTCTTGCACACTTCTTCTAAAGGACCATATACCAACAAGCACTCTCAAAGGAGTTCAAGCCTAGTGGTAGCTGAAAAGTTTTTATATAACAAACCCTCACAATTAGCGATTACCTCTGAAGTGTGTTCCAGAAGCGACGAATCACTGAAGTACGGTACATGCTGGTTATGGGCTTCCTCATCGTGCAGCTGATATCATGAAGCATGTCATAGCTGCCCTCCATTGTTACCTCCACCCATGTGCTGCGTTTTGCAAGGTCCAAGGGCCATGAAGATGTAACCAAGTATTCAATACGCATATTGTGCTTCCATAGAAGTACCAGTTTCATCTCCAGTTGTGTACCTCCTAAACAAAAATGTAAAAACTGATTTCCAGACAAAGAAATCAAAACTAAAGACTTAAAGTCACAATCTATATGGACAAAAAGAATGCAGAACTTAAATTAACCTATACTATTTTACTAAAAAATACTACAAATAAGTCTTTTTCACTTTCAATATAAAGGAATACTTATGATCCAATGTGCCACTCATTACACTGTCAAATTAAAATATTATCTGTTTTGCAGCTTCAAGTGCCATGACATGTGAGGATACTGAAATATTGCAATCAGTTTGCCTGGTAATAAAAATGAAACTTAATCTCACTAGTTATGTTAATGGACAATCTTTCAAAAATGGAAGCTCCAACATATGACAAACATTTTTAAGCAGACATTCAGTAATATACATGAGCAGGCATTAAATAATATACATTGACAACTGCACATTAACAAATACACATACAGCTGCAGTATATAAAATGTACATTTTCATTTTCCATTTCAGTCTTGTCATTTTTACCACTGAATAATGCTATTTTCCTCTCAAAATAATTACTGAAGCATGACAATATTGGAAATGTTGATGACAATCCAAACTGCAAATTACTTTTTACAAGTCCCACATAATTAAATTGCTCTGTCTTTTTAATAGATTGAGTTGTATTTATTAAGAATCGAATGTGATTGGCTCATTTGAGTTTCTTAGTATTATATATTAAGCCTCAGTGTTTTTGTATGTATAGGTCTGATGAAGCATTTATATGTAAAAGCGCTTACCTCTGTTCAACATTTAAACATATTACAGTGATTTGTGGATTCTGCCTTGTTCGTTCTTCCAGTCATTTATTGGATTACTGATTTTTATTATTTTTTGTTCTGGTCAAATGTTCATTCTGTGGATTTTTGTTATATTCTGCTTTTATTATTTCTTTATTTTTAACAACACCCACGGGAACATAGGTTCATAGGTTCATAGGTTCGCCACCCATTTTAAATTTATTTTGCTATGCCCTTTTTCGAGGTTAGTATACTGTGCCTCTGTCTAACAGTGACACAGAAGTGATACCCGGGGTAAACCTACGATCTCCCATCCACTCATCAAGATTCCTCTTGAAGAGAGTCAATGAGGGACTCTGCCTAACCTGGACTGGGATTTTATTCCAGAGTGAAGGGAGCCTCTGGGTTATGAATCTGTCCCTCCAGCATGTCCTATTTATTTCAGTGCTGAGGTTCAAGTCTCGAGCGTAGCTCGATGGGATTTGGATTTTCTGAGGTGCAGCATGTCCATTAATTCCAGGTTGGACATGGCTTTATACGTCAGGCACAGATTGCCTCTGAACAGGCGGTATGCCACTGAGTAGAGCTGGAGTTTCTTTAACTGGGCAGCATATGGCATCTGTTTGAGCCCTTTGATCCTCTTGGTGAGGTACTTTTGGGGTCTTTCCAGTTGCTGCAGGTGTCTGGTAAGGTACATCCCAAAAGGGGCATTGTACTCAATTATGGGCATGATGAAGGATGAGTAAAGAGGCACAATGACCTCCCCTGATCTAGATGTGAATCCCTTCATGATTAGGTGGGCTATATAAAATGTTTTTCTAACCACTTTTGCCACGTGGTTGTCAAATGAGAGAATGCTATCAACTTGGGTCCCCAGGTCCCTAATTACGTCTTCTGTACTTAATGGATTACCACCTATGTGGTAATTTGTGGGCACTTTGTTTTTGCCAAAGGGGGTGACTATACACTTTTTGGCATTTAGCTTGAGGCCATGGCTCTGGCACCAGTTGTCTGTTTCTATGAGGCCCTTTTGGAGGATGCTTGTGTCAGCTGGAGAGTCGATTATGGCGCCCAGTTTGCAGTCATCTGCGAACTTGGTCAGCCACAGTCCTTCCGTGTTGGCCTGTACCTCCGAGAAATATATATCGAACAAGAGAGGTCCCAGGACTGAGCCTTGTGGGACACCACTTGTAACTGGTTTGGAGTCTGACATGGCTCCAGCAATTCTAACCATGTGGGTTCTGTCCTTGAGCAAGTTCGCAATCCATCTAGTGACATAGGGGTTTATATTTAAGCTGGTGAGCTTATCTATAATGTCCGAGTGGGGTATTGTATCGAAGGCTTTTGCGAGGTCCAAGTAGGCTGTGTGGACCACCTTCCCCTCGTCAATGGCCTTGGTGACTATTTCAAAGAAATCAACCAGGTTTAAGAGGCAGGATCTGCCCTTAACAAAGCCGAACTGGGTAGGATCCAGTGTCTGTAGGTCACCAATATCTTTATTTATGAGGTCCATGATGATCCTTTCCACAGCTTTGCAGACCAAGCTAGTCAGGCTTATGGAGCGTTAGTTTCCAGGATCCGTTGAGGCACCACCTTTATGGAGAGGGACCACTGTTGCTGTACGCCACTCTTTGGGTACATATCCTGTAGTAAGGCTGAGATTGAACAGTAGTTTTATGTTTGGGTTTAGCTCTTCTTGGAGTTCATGTAGGACGCAGCCTGGGACACCATCTGGTCCCACTGATGCTGTGTTTTTTGCTTTGGAGGGCGGCTCTTACCTGAGCATCTGAGATGTCAGGGGAGCAGCACTCTGCTGGGATAGATATTTGCCCTTTTGGTGGTGGGGGGGGGGTTTGCGCTGAACCTGTCAGCTAGGATGTTGGCAATGTCTGTGGGTTCGGTGTATTTTTTGTCATTTTGGACTAATTCTGAGCATATCTGGGAATTACCACCCAGGTTCCTAACATAACTAAAGAAAGCCTTGTGATTATCCTTAGTGTCCTGTGCAATTTTTCTCTCGAAGTTGGCCTTAGACAATTTTATGAGTGCCCGTAGTTTTTTGCTAATATTGATCAGTGATGCCTTCCCTTTTTGGGATTTTGCTCTATCATTTAGTAGCTTCCTCCTTCTATTGTATAGTTTGTTTATGGCTGGGGTCCACCAGACAGGACGTCTGCCTTTGGAGGATTGGGTCATGGTTTTATTTGGGATTGCATGATCCATGCATTCCTGAAGGTGTTCATAGAATGCGTTTATAAAGGATTCTGCGGTCTGGGTCGTATTTTCCACAGGCCTGGGGGCTTTGAAGGATTCCACCTCGGTTTTGAGGAGTGTGAAATTTGCTTTAGAGAAGTTTTTCACTGTGGATTTCTGGGCAGGGGGTGGGGTCGGGATGTGAATATCCAGTGAGATTAGTTTATTGTCCGATCTTACCAGTGAGGGATACACTTCTGGTCTGGAGCATAGAGTCCCCATGTTGGTGATGATCAGGTCCAGTATGCTTTCCCCTCTTGTGGGAGTGGTAACAAGTTGTTCCATAGCATTTGAGTTTATAAATTCTGGGAACCTTTGGGCTAGGGTGCTGGAGCTAGAGTAATGCTCCCAGTCTATGTTTGGGTAGTTGAAGTCGCCCAATATAATGGTGTTTGGAGAGACCTTCATATTTTCCAGTGTTCTCAGAAAGGCCTAGTGGGGTTCCTGGGTTTGGGAGGGTGGTCTGTAGCAGGCTATAAACTGGAAGGCAGTTTTACCCACTGTTAGTTGCACATGGATAGTCTCTGATGCTTCGTGCTTTGCCACCAACCTGGAGGTGTGGGTATCTTTGATGAATATCGATACTCCCCTCCTTTTGTGGTTCGGTCCAAGTTTTGGGCCGAAAAGCATGGTATGAGGTATAACCTGGTAGTGCTGGGGTGCTCTCGGGAGCCCTGAACCAGGTTTCTGTTACTGCACAGATATTGATGTTCTCCATGCTAAGGAGAGTTTCGAGTGCGTGCATCTTGAGGTTTAGACTTCTGGCGTTGAGTAGCATTACTCTTAGTTTCTTATCCCTTGTGATACCTATGGAGGTGGGTTTGTCTTTTGAGCCTTGCCTAAAAAAGGCACTATGGGGGTAGCAAGAGCCTTTGCCAATATCCGAAAGCCCAGGGGTGACAGGTGCAAGCCGTCCCTAGCGAAGCATCGTGGCTTGTCGAGCATATCATCCCAAGCTGACAGGCATTGGATCCCCTTTGAATGACACCAGTACTTAAGCCAATTGTTGAAATTGATCATCTTGTCTTCATATTGTGGCATCATTCTTGGTGAGGGTAAGATGCTACTCAAGGTCAGGGTCATACCGGCCTGGGCTACATGCTCAGAGAGCTCCTTTATGTCTCTTTTCATGTAGTCCAGGGAGGTACGTCTCAGGTCATTCACACCAGCATCGACAATGACTGAGTCATATTTGTACTTGCCTTGGAGTGACCTGAGTGCTTGTGTTATGTGGCGGATCCTAGCGCCTGACAGGCTGCTCACCGTGACCCTCTCCTTGTTCAGCCTGGTGAGCGGGACATCAGTGTGCCTAATGATAGAGTCACCTATTACAAGTGTATCAGGTGTGTTGTTTAGTCTTAAGGGCTGTGACTGTTCGGCACACTGGCTTTGTGAGATATGTGTTGCACGTGTTTTGTTTTGGGGTAGCGGTTGCTTGGGTGTCTGCTTTGGAGGTCTCTGCTGCTTAGGCAGATCTTTATTTAGAGCCTCCGAGTATGTTTTTGTGTGATTATGTGTTTGGTTTGCTGTCATGGTAGGTCTATGTGAGACTGGAATTGTAGTGAGTGTGGTTTCCTTCTCCTCCTGACTGGTTATGCCAGTACTGAGTTGAGAGAGCTTAGCCTCCAGTTTGGCTATATGGTTGCATCTCTCACATGTGTTGGAATTTGTTGGGAGGAGGAGAGGGTTGTCTGTATACATGAGGCAGTTGTAACATTGCCTCAAGATTCCCAGATTCAGGAGCTGGACCGGAGAGGAGATTGACAACTGACCTTTGGACATGCTAGAATACTATTGGGAATTCCTTAATAATTGAAAACAAGGGCCAGTGGGGAGTGAGGGTGTAGTGCTTTTAATTTTTAGTGCTGACTTATAACATTGCTTTAGCGAGCAAGTGCCAGGTAACTTAAGTGCAATGTGTTACAGGTAACTTAAATGCAAAAATGACAAACAGTAACTTTCTTTCAAGTGAAACAAGGAAATAAGTACAGTAAGCAATGCAGATATCACTAGTGATGCACAGAAGCGCTGAGAAGCCGCTTATTAGGTGGAATTAGCGTTCCAGGGAAATAACAAGCAAACAAACAACAAGCATATAAACAAAGCTAGATTCAGCAGGCCTGGATCTAGTCTATGCTACACAAACAAGGTGTACCAATTTCAGTAAGATACAGTTCAAATATTCAGGCACTATAAACCTTTAACCAGAAATTCCCAGCTCAGAAGGGCAGAGTCCAGCCTCTTCTCCCACAAGAGTGCAGACCACGAACCTTCTTAATGTAAAATAACTGGCCTGAAGCCCAAGTGCTTAAACCAGAACTAATGCACTTTAAGAATAACAGACACTGGGCTCTCAATCAGCAGTTCCCAACTTAGAAGGATGAAAGCTACCTGTCCTGCCACCACAGTGCATGCCACAAACCTTCCTAATTTAAAACAACTGGTCTGAAGCCCAAGTGCTTAATCCAAAAGACTTCGAATGATAGCTACACTTTAATCAAGTTACTACCAATCAGTAATAAATACAATTGAATACTTTAGAGAATGCCTGGATTAGTGCTCAAGTTACACAAACAAAGCTAGATCCAGCAGGCCCGAATCCAGTCTATGCCACAGCAAACAAGGCGCACCAACTTCAGTAAGAAGCAGTTCAGATATGCATGCACTATAAGCCTTTAACCAGAAATTCCCAGCTCAGAAGGGCAGAGTCCAGCCTCTCCTCCCACAAGAGTGCAGACCACGAACCCTCTTAATGTAAAATAACTGGCCTGAAAGCCCAAGTGCTTAAACCAGAATTAATACACTTTTAGAATAACAGACACTGAGCCCTCAATCAGCAGTTCCCAACCTAGAAGGATGTAAGCTACCTGTTCTGCCACTACAGTGCAGACCACAAACCCTCTCAGTGCAAAACAACTGGTCCGAAGCCCAAGTGTTTAAACCAAAAGGCTTAGAATGAGTTACACCAAGCAATAATAAATACAACTGAGTACTTTTAAGATGATGCAAAAGTAAAATAAAGTAAGTAGAAACACAAGTACAGTAAAAGCAGATGATTTTTTTTTTTGGCGGAGATTGCTGTGGAGATTGCTGCTAATACCATTGAGTTGGACTATGACCCGGCCAGAAATGGCAGATCGAATGTGCCGTTATCGCAACGGTTCTTCAAGTATTTGGAGAAAGACGGGAAGCTTTTTGCTTCTATGGACACTAATGAAGAAGTACCTAGTGACGTCATTGAGGCGACTCGCCTGCGAGAGGACCTTCAGCGACACATGAAGATTGTGGAGCGTGAATTTTTAAAACTAAAAAACTCCAGCTACAAAGGCAACATTTTGAACTTTGCCTAGAAAAGAATATCATCCTTCGAGGGCTCCGTGTATTAAATATGCCAACACAAGGGAATCAGTATCCGGAACTTTTAAGTAAATGGCAGCGTTTGAATTTAGAGGTGAGCGCTAGCTATATGCGTTTACTAAATGACTTTTTTGCTCCTGAAGAGGACAGATTAAGAAATTACTTAAAACTTAAACAGGACTTTTTTGTTTGACAATTTTTCTAGTGATTTATTACATCCTATGCTAGAAAGTGTTTTGGACGGAGGAGCTGTATTTGAAAGAAAATTGTTGCAACAGAAGAAGTCGAAAGTATTGAGGGACTTTAATGATTTTAGAACTGGTCAAATGTTTGTTTGGTCAAGGCCAGAAGTGGCTTCAACGAACTTTAAAGTTAATAATAGTAATAAAAGTCCATGTGAACCTGTAACTGATATATCTAGAACTGCGTCAGCTGTGACTGAATGTGTGTTGTCTGATAATATCAGAATACAGAATGGCTCGGCTGTAATGTGTGATGAAAGTATCACTTCCGTTAATGAATGTGCCTCAAATTTGCCTAAAATCAGTGTGCCATTTTTAAATGTCTCTGGTAATGTTGCGTCTAGTGATGCTGGTTGTAAGAAAATCAATGATAATTTTATGGACCATAATTTATTTCCTAAGGTTATTATTAATAACAAACCTGGCTCAGACAGTGTTGTTAGACCGAAAGTTAGGAGTAATGGTGCTCAGTCTAATGGTAGGGTTATCAGCAATAGTGTTTCCTCTGGCGTTTCCTCTGGTGATCTTCCTTTTCCCTTACCTGTCTGCTCAGACCAGTTTGGGAGAAGGGGTCGGTCTATAAGTCGGGGCCGTCAGAAGAGGAAATTGTCAGAGGAGCACAATCAGAATCAGTCTCTAAAGAAGATGTGGGGTAAAACGTCAACTCGCTGATTGTTAATATTTCCTCGTATTGTTTGGATCTAGAAGAGTGTAATGTGTTGCATAAGGGTATGACCTTTATTCCCTCACAGAATAGTAGGTTAACCAATACAATAATGGATTTGAAGTTATTTTGCAGGAACCTAATGTTGCGTTTCCATTATGGTCATAACTCTGTGGCTATTGAGAGTAATCATGATGCAATATATGTTCCAGAGTTTAAGCCACTGAGCACATATGTTCCAGTTAACCACCCCCTAGTGGAGGCTTATTGTAAGCTGACAGAGGACAGTATACATGAATACTATAATAAGTATGCTGGGAAGCATCGACCGGGTATGAAGTTTAACCTTACTTTTAAAGAAAGACAAGCCTTGAAGAAATTAAAGGAGAATAGGGATGCCAGTATTCGACCTGCCGATAAAGGGGCTTCGGTTGTTGTTATGGATAGCATTCTTTATGAAAAAGGTATGACTGAGATGCTGAGTGAAGTTTGTTTTTATCATAAAATAAGTATAGGTGAGGTTCATGCTGTACTGAATATTGTTAGACAATCAGTACAGGAAATTTTTAAGGAAGGATTAATCTCAGAGGAGACTTTTAGGTTCTTGAATGTACAGGATCCCTTGACTCCTGTCATCCATGGACTTCCCAAGATTCATAAACAGTTATTAGATCCCCCAATGCGTCCAATTGTTTCTGGAACTGGGTGGGTGACAGAACCCTTATCGATTTATATAGAGAAACATCTTAGACCCATTCTTAATTTAAACAGAATGGTATTACAGGATTCCAAACAATTACTTGTAGATTTGTATGAGTGCACTCAGAGTTTAGAGAACATAAAGGATTTGGTATTTGTAACGTTGGATATTCAGTCTCTCTTCACAATGATTCCGAATGACTTGGGACTTTGTTATATTTGTAATTATTTGGAATCACATAGTGATTATGCTCCATCTAAAATTGAATTGATTTGTTATTTGTTGGAAATTGTTTTAGAAAATAATCGTTTTATGTTCAAAGAGGAGTTTTATGTCCAGAAACATGGCGTAGCGATTGGTACGTCTTGTGCCAATAGCTACGCCAACATGTTTCTGGCACAATGGGAGAATGTGGTTTTGTTTAAGTTGGAGAGTTTTGCTTATAATGTTGTTTTCTACCGGCGTTTTGTCGATGACATTTTTCTTCTTTGGAGAGGAACTGCTGTTGAGCTGAATAGGTTCCATATGCAGATTAATAGCTTATGTGATTGCTTGTCTTTCACTATGGTACAGTCTAGTGATAGGATCAAGTTTTTGGAGTTGTTTATTGAGAAACTATCAGACTCCTTGATCAATACAGGAGTGTATAGGAAGAGTTGTGCTTGTAATACCTTGCTAACAAGAAATAGTATGCATTCGAACTATATCTTTCGTAATCTGATACGTGGTCAGGGCTTTAGGGCATCTCGACTTAATCCTACCACTGTAGGCTTCCAAAATGAAATTGAATCTTTTCAACAGAGACTTAAACAGAGAGGTTACTCTGCTAATGAGATTGTAACTAATTGGTCTGATTTGGATATCCTGAGGGAAGGGATAGCAGCTCTATATTATGGTCCTAAAGTAATCACATTGAGTGAACCTTCACTGTGTGCTGCTAGAAAATCTGATTACGTTAGAATCCCTTTATTTTTTTTTTACTAGAGATCAACGTTTGCTTTGTGATATTTTCAGAGAATATTGGTCTATTTTGTTAGCAGATTCTGAATTGGGTGACATGGTTGGTCCATACCCGAAATGTTTTTAGGAATAAGAGTAATTTGAAGAGAATTCTCTGTAGCCAGAGAGCCTTGGATAAGGCTTTTGTTGAAGCAGGTACCACCTTGCCATGTGGGAGCTGTAATTTTTGTAGTTATATTAATACATCTGAGTCATTTTACCATCCAGATCTGAAAAGATGTTTTTCTTTCCACGTAAATGCGGACTGTAAATCATCCAATGTGGTTTACCTTGCTCAGTGCGTTGTTTGTAGTTCTTTCTATGTGGGCAAGACTAATCGTTGCCTACGGGACAGAATTAAAGAACATATATATAATATTAGGAAGGGCACGGATACTAATGCCCTCTCGAAACATGTCAGTGAGCATGGTGTTCTGCATCATTTTAATTTTAGAGTAATTGACAGTATTTCCCCTAGCTTACGGATGGGGGATATACGTAATCATACTGAATTCAAGGAGAATAATTGGATGGTCATCCTGAGAGCCGATAGAGGCTCTGGGCTTAATGAGAGAGCATCTATTAAGCCTTACTTGAAGAAAAGAAGGGTACCAAAATAAAAACATGAACCACAATTACAAGCTTTTCTGTTTCATATTAGTTTTTATAGTCATTTTTATGTGTTACATTTTTATATATATACTTGTTTGATATGCATTCTTAGTATATGTTTGAATATACTTGAAGATTGCTCTGTCTTTTTAATAAATTGAGTTGTATTTAATTAAGAATCGAATGTGATTGGCTCATTTGAGTTTTTTAGTATTATATATTAAGTCTCAGTGTTTTTGTACGTATAGGTCTGATGAAGCATTTATATGTGAAAGCGCTTATCTCTGTTCAACAATTAAACATATTATAGTGATTTGTGGATGCTGCCTTGTTCGTTCTTCCAGTCATTTATTGAATATACATTGACAACTGCACATTAACAAATACACATATAGGTGCAGTATATAAAACGTACATTTTAATTTTCCATTTCAGTCTTGTAATTTTTACCACTGAATAATGCAATTTTTCCTCTCAAAATAATTAAAATAACTTATTTTTCTATTACTGAAGCATGACAATATTGGAAAATGTTGATGACAATCCAAACTGCAAATTACTTTTTACAAGTCCCACATAATTAAATTTGCATACATTAACATGATGATTAAAGATCCCATGGCACCTATCAAAAAGTCAAGAGGAAGCTCCCTGATGCCCTGGGTCTAATTTCACCTAGCAGTACTGCGGTGGTGGTGCTGCGGAAGCGTTGTCGCCTCACAGTAAGATGTTGTCCTGTTCGATTCTCAGCTAGAGCGTCTTCTGTGTGGAGGCATGCATGAATGGGCGTACCTTCATTGAAGGTTGTGCATCAGGGCTGGCAACTCAGCATGTAAAAATCCACTGCCAATCATTAGCGGACCGGAGTTCCGCTGTGGCGACCCCTAACCGGGAAAAGCCGAAAGACACCACAACAGTATAAATACCACTTTGGGTCTCCCCTAAAAAGAAGTCACCAGCATAGTTAGCTAACCCAGTCAAACAATGAATGAATGAATGAATGAATGAATGAATGAATGAATTAATTAATTAAAGTTCTATATGGTATATTTTAAAGAAATGGTTTAATTCTCCAGAGGATAACTCTTAACAACGGCAACAGCTATATAACAATTTGCTTTTGTTTACATGATCTCAAAATGGTATCTTACTGCAAAATCCAAAATCCTGTCTAAATAATCCATACTTAATCCACTTAAACAGCTTTCTGGTTCTTTCTCCACCCCGATTGGCAGCGAAGAATGAAACCCCTTGGAATAAGGGACCTAAAAAGTCACCAAGAAGGAAGACTACCAAACACCAAGAGAAACAGGTTGTACAAATATCTGAGAATAGCTACACTTAAGAAACTAAAAACAAATATGTCAATAAATAAAACATAAAATAAAATACTGTCTGTTCATATATTCAACTCCACACATCAGAAGGCCAAGAAAGTATTACATCAGCAAATCTGTAATGGGGGGATTCTGCAGAAGGTAACTGTTGCCATACCCTCTTCTGTCCTTAGCTTGGCTATTTTGATTAATTCTTGTACTGGATCTAAATACACCTTCTGCTCCTGCGTACTATAGGAATCATGTGCTGGGCTAGGAAAGCATGTCTAGTTCCTGCATAACTTTGCACAACCCCCATACTACCCAGTGACCACAACCTACAAGACAAGAAAGGAAAGCAGAAACACTTTCCCTGATTTACAGAGAACTTGATACACAACCAGGATGGAGACAATATCCAAACAAGGACAGATGTTGACAGAGTAATAAACTGCCACCTCACAAATCAAATTAAATTGTGAATGCATATCTGTTACATCTGACTTTCGTAGCCTGTAACTATCTGGAAGAATTCCAAGCAGTGGAAATAAAATCCCTGAGGTGGGTACAGAATGGCCAAAAGATCAAAGCTCAGAAGACTGAATCCATAACAACTGAATGCAAAACCTGACCCCTAAAACTGCGATCCAAACAACTATACTTGTCAAAGTTGTGAAAGCACAACTAAGTGTCGGCAGCAAAACTGTCTGTAATGCAGTCTTCAAATAAACACTGAAAGCACTCACTCTCTTAGTAGAGCAGCCACTAAAAGAATTTTCGAGTGGACTCCTAGTTTCCAGATGGCAGAATGCATTGCAATGATCCATATAGAAAAGATTTGTTTGGCAACTTGAAGCCCCCTCTTCCTTGGAGGAATGGAGATTAAAAAGAAGTTATGTACTTCCTATAACATTCCATCTATGTTGTCCATTTTCATTCTTCCTCAATGTATGGCTCCGTCTTCTGCCTTGGGAAGGCAGCTCTCAGAGCGGAGGGAAGTTGGGGGCCAGAAACACATTTTTCTCAGCTCCTTTGACTTTCTTCTCTCAGGGGGCAGTCTGCCTTGGTGGTTGCAGAGAAAATTTTATCTGCTCCTGCAGGTCAGACAGGTCCTTCCTCCTTGAATCCTCCCTCGATATCCCTTCTGACTTTGCACTGTGATCCTCATCATTCTATCTAAGAAGATATTCCCGAGTACGGTTCAGCCAAAGGCTGCTCTTCCCCTTGAGACCAGATCTAGTTTGTAATGAGTGATAAAGGTATGAGGATTTGACCAAACTGCAGCTGCACATATATCATTCATGGATGCTCTAGACTGGAATACAGTGGAAGCAGCCATAGATCTAGTTGAATGAGCTTTTAAAAGTTTTGTTAGAGGGAGATTGCATCTTGTTTGTCTATACTAAATTGAATCTGTCCACCATCTGGCTATAGTCACTTTAGTGACAGATTCACCCATTTTGTGACATGCAAAGGAGACAAAGAGCTGGTCTGTCTTTCGGATTTGTTTTGCTCTGTGCAGGTAGAGCCACAACGGCCTATGAACATCCAATAAATGCAGAATATACTCTCCTTTATTTGTAAAATTTGGAAAGAACACTGGCAAGTTAATGGTTTGGTTAATGCTGGATTCTGACACCACCTTAGATAGAAAAGAAGCACTGGTATGTAAGGTAACTTTGTCTTTATGGAAAATCAAACACGGGGCTTTGAAAGATAATGTTTAAAGCTCTGAAATCCTTCTAGCAGAAGTAAATGCCACTAAAAAGATAGTCTTCCAGGTTAAGAACTTTAGGACACACCTGGCTGCAGGTTCAAAGGGAGGCTGTATCAATGCTTGCAATACCAAATTCAGATCCCATGGTGGTATAGGATCCTTGTAAGGAACTCTAAATAAAAGAATACCTTTCAAAAAAGCTTTACACAGTCTGGAGGAAGACCAGGAAGAATTTTGAAACCTCACATAGAAATTTGAAATTTTTGCAAGTTGGACTTTGATATTCAAAGAACTAGCTCCCTCATTAAATAAATATGCTAAAAATGAAAACAGAATGAATTGAGGCTGAAATGGGTTCCACCTGATTCTGCCCCCCCCCAAAAAAAAAAAAAACATTTCCACGTACTTCTGGAGAATTTTCTGGTAAAGGGTTTATGGGGAGATAACAGAATATAAAGGACAGGGGAAGAGAGCATAGGTTGCCTGATTATTAAAGGAACTGGAGAAACCATGCACCCAGTTTGGGACTTGGAATATCCACGTGAATCTTGCCTGTCAGATGAGACAGCAGGTTTGGAGTTGGACCAAGCACCCAAGGTGGGTACCGGAGATGAGGCCAAAGAAAGGGGAACTAAATTTGATATGGCCAATAAGGGGCAATGAGGATGACCTCACTCTTCAACCTGGCTTTCTGAAGGAACCTGTGCAGTGAAGGAATCGGTGAATAAGCATATAACAGATCAGGCAGCCAACTGTGGAGGAGAAAATCCCTCTGTGACTCCCTTGGTGGGGGGACTAGGGCAAAAAAGCTGCTGCACTTGTTGTTTACGGGAGGTGCAAAAAGATCCCAGCAAGGCCGGCCCCACTGATGGAAAAATCATGTCTGACACTTTTGCTGATGAGAGACCACTCATGAGGAAGTAATATGGACTGCTCAATTTGTCTGCTATCATACTGGACCTGCCTGGAATATGTACTATGACTAGAAGGTGGTTGGAAGAGATCGTCCATTGTCACACACTCAGGACTTCTCGACAAATGGGTTAAGATCTGGTTCCTCCTTGTTTGTTGATGTACCAAACTACTGTCATGTTGTCTATTTGGATCGCAATCATCCCAGAGGGGAGAAAGTCTTGAAATGCTTGCAATGCTAAGAACACCGCTCTCATCTCCAGAATGTTGATATGCAAACAGGCCTCTTCGGGTGACGAAATGCCTTGGACCGTCTTTCCCAGAAGATGGCTCCGCACCTGATCTTGGAGGCATCCGTGGTCAGTTTGGCCTTGGGCTGAGGGAGAATGAAAGGACAGCCTTACAACAGTTGTTGGGACTGCATCCACCAGCAGAGATAGTGCCTACATATCTGAGTTATTTGCATCTTTGTCGACAATGGTAGAGATAGAAGTGACCATTGTGACTGCAGCATCCATTGCAGAATTCACAATTGGTATCTTGCTATGAGCACTAAAATTATTGCTGCTGACATTCATCCTAGGGCTTGCAGAATAAACCGGGCTGCAATTTTGGTACTGCAATTATTTTTTTGACCTGATTTCTTATAGTCTGTACTCTCGCAAAGGGTACTATGCTGAATATCACTCCTATAAATTCCAGAGAATGAAGTTGGTTGTAACTGAGACCTGTTGTAATTGATGGTTATTCCTAGATATGAACAAATCTGCAAAACGGGGTCTTGTGCCTGTACCAGTTGATGCCTGGTCAGTGTGGTAATGAGCCAGTCATATAAAAATGGAAACACCCGAAATCCCAGTAGTCTCAACTGAGCTGCTACTACTGCCATGCACTTGCTGAACACCCTGGAGGCTGTGGTGAGATCAAAGGGCAGACCTCTGAACTGATAATGACTGGCTCCCAGCTGGAAGCTTAGCTGCCTTTTGGATTGCCTGCTCATTTTTATGTGATAGTGCGCATCCTGAAGGTCTATCAAGCACATCCAGTCATCCTTGCTCAGAAAGAGCAGAATGGATTGAAATATGACATCCGGAACTTGATGTGTCGAATTGATTTGTTCAACACACTGAGATCTAAAATTGGTCTCCAGCCCCCTGCTTTCTTTGGCACTAAAAGTAATCTTGATTAAGTTCCAGATTATATTTGGTTTGGAGGGACCTCTTGGATGTCTCTTTCTTGTAGCAGCTTTCATATCTCTAGTGCTGCTGCTTCCCTCTCATTGGGTGGAACATTGGGGATCTTCCTGAAAGACAAGGGTGGAAGGGAAAATGGAATAATATAACCTCTGGATACGATACTCTGCACACAACTATCTTTTGTTATATTTAGCCAGGCTTTACAGTGCACAGATAAATGACCCCGACTGCCTCCAGAGGAAAGCAATCAGGCCTCAGTTCAGGAGCACTGAAACGGTCTGTCAGAAAAAGAATCCCTAGACCTTTGGTTCTGTGAGCCGCCTCTGCCACAAGGATGTCTTCTGCCATTATCCCAATCCTTTGTCTCAGAGGGAAGCATCTCCATGTGTGTCCTGGAAAGGACCCTGAGACTTCCTGAATCACATCTTTGATCCCCATTGTTGGCTCCTGTAAACAGTCCATTGAGGGGTCAAAAAATGTACACCCACTGCAGAATGGGTCTTTCCATCCTTCGCACACCTGAAGTATGTGTCTTTTACTGTGGGTCCAAATAAAGAGGAACTGTCAAAAGGAGCATTGACGAAAGAAGACTTAAAAGGCTCAGCAAAATCAGACAGGCGCATCCAGGTATGCCTCTGCAAAATCATCCAGGCGCATCCAGGGATGCCTCCTGATGGAAGTGCCTGAAGCCTCAGCTCTTGAGGTAACTTCTACTACATGTGAAATGAGCCTCATGGAAGAATTTGCAATCAACTCGAAGGTAGCCAACTGTGAGGCCAAAGAAGTTGGGGCCCCTGCAGTAGTAGGCCCTGGACCCTGAAAAGGAGTCTGAATGTTCTTTAATCAGATCCCTTTGCAATTTCATGAAGTGTGCCAAGTAGTTAAGCAAATGGAGAGCAAAATTCGCTGAAACATATATTCACTTCCCAAATCTGTCCAAAGCCATAGACTCTTTGTTAGGGGGATAGACAGTGGAACCACGATCATGGCGTCAACTGGTACACCCTTGCTCCAGTGCTCTCTTTCTACTGGTGGGGCAGAATCCTGTCTGGTCTCTTGGGGATGGGCTCAACCATATCCAGTTCCTTCTATGCCTGCTTACACACCAAGTCAATGAGGTTATCAGTGGGTGGTGTGACCCAGGAGGTAGAGGGGCCAGTCCCAAAAGCTTCCAGAAATAAAGACTCTTCAGGAGTTGCATTTTGGGCAGACCAACCACCCTTCTGCTTAAGGATCTCAAGGATATCTCCAATGGAGACGTCATCAGGTTGTGATTTTGGAGACCCTTCTCCCTCATTAAAGTTGGTGTCCTTGGTAACAGGAAGTCACCCAACTATCTTTTGTTTTCTTCTTGCACATTTTCTCTCTAGGGACTTATTCAGTGGGTACATCCGGAGAAGTATCGGAAAAGATGACAACGTTGGGTTGGGTGGTCTGGAAGCTCCGGGTTGACTCTCCAAGTGGTGTGGAATAATGAGGATCATGGTACACAGTCAGAAGGGATGTCAAGGGAGGAGGAAGGACCCATATGACCTGCCTGAGCAGAGAAAACTCTCTCCACAACTTCAAAGGCCAATCGTCCCGTAGAGAAGGAAGTCAAAGGAGTACAGAAAATGCGCTTCTGTTCCCCAACTTCCCTCCACTCTGAAAGCTGTCCATCCAAGGCAGAAGCCAGAGCCATACATTGAGAATGAATGAAAAATGACAACATCACATCAGTTGTTCCATCTTCATAAACTTCTGTACTCTTTACCGGTAAAATGTGAGCGAGCAAGTGCATGTCTAAGGCATGAAAATCTCACACTCTCACTTTGCCTATGGTTCCTGACCCAAGGGGAAAAAAAGTGAGATGAATGACCAGGTTTTATGAACAATTCTGAGCCCATTTTAAGGAGTAAACATTGGTCAATCCTAAGGGACACCTAATACTTGTGCAACACCAGATAAGTTCTACAAAAGAAGGTGAGGAAGAAGACTGTGTAGAAGGCAAAAACATAAGTGTTCTATCATATCAGTCTACAAAAGGACTTATCTTGATGGGTCAGTGACTGGGTTCATCCTCTCCACCAATGACAATCTGACAACTTTTTCTAAGAAATTCCACACATGTAGGGCATATGTGCCTAGTATGAATACTTGCTGCAACATCATACCCCTAATCAGACTATAAAAGAGTGCCTAAACTTATGAGCCAGACAGCTCACCCCAACTTCTAAAAATCACACTTCCTGGAAATCAAGTAATAAAGAAGACTGACACTTGCAAGCTAATTAGTAATATACATGTAAAAAAGTGTCCAGTTTACAGGGAATTCCAACAGCAAACATTGGGTGGGGTACCAGTAGGCAGACAGAGACAGCAGGAGGATAGCTGCAGCTTATTAAGGATAGTATCCTTATGGAGCAACTGTTACGGTAAAAAAAGTACAGCTATTACATTAGTAATAAGGGATTCTATCCACTGAGTCAGTGGTGGGATGAATCCTAATCAGTCCACCAAGGTGCTACTCATTAGAAGACAACACAAGATTCTGTAGGTTAAGCCCTGGGGTACAGCTGTACCAAAAGAAAGCCTAACTTCCAGAGTGACAACTGACACAATTGTGCTTAGTGAAGGTATTCACTGCTGATCAAGTGGCTGTAGTGCATATGGTACACTGCTATAGCAAGCAATGGGAGCAGACATGACTTTAGAGGAATGGCCTCTGAGTGTAGTAGTTTCGGAAAGGTAGTTTACCACTTGATGCCCTAAAATACCATACATGTCATTCTATTAGGGAATGGTCTGACTGACAACTGTAAACACCTTTCCATCCTGAAGCAAAGGTGATAACCATTAGTTCAGTCTCCTCAAACATACAAACCTACTTCAGGTAAAATCTGCTCTGATGCAACACATCCACAGTGAGAAGGGCTCTGTCTCTCTTCTCTTGCTTCTACTTTGACAAAAAAAAAAAAAAACTGATTAACATACTGGTTCCAGCATTATGTGAAAGACACCAGTATCGACAAAAACCTGGCTCCTCAAGTCACAGCTAGATTATGGTCAAATGGGACCCAGTCAATGTACTGCCCCCTTTCCCCCAGCCATGCCAGTATCCCAATACTTGGTTGTCTCTTCGCAATTACCAAAAAATCAAACCAGTCAGTGCCCATACTATTTCTTTTTGTTGTTATTATTTCAGATTTTACAGCAAAAACAGTGACAGCCTTTGCTAAACAAAACAGAACAGTCTCACACTGAAAACAGACTTGGTATGTGCAACAGTAAACGTTTCTTCCCTTGAAACTCTTACTGAAAAAATACATTGGTCAACCCGTTAAACTATAACACATATGTTGAGTCTTTCAAACAACATTCCAGTAAAGCACTAAATAGCGTCTATGTGAAAGGCACAGGAATTCAAAAGACAAATGAAAGCCAACAGACTGGAACAGCCCACTGTATGAAAGTGCCCTTTTTCATGGGTGGCCTAGGAACACTGGTGAAGTGACCTGGTAAGAGTCACATAACAGACAGCTGAAGGCCGAGGGACTTAAATCCTGCACTACAGAAGCACCTAATAGCCATACTCATCAGCACTAAGTAGCAGACTGACTGATCTTGTGAACTTGTTACGGTAACAATTGCTTTCTTACCTACAGAAAAGAAGAATTTTTTTTAGATGGGAGAGTCTCCGTATGTTTCAACCATTTCTTAACTGCTGCTTTTCAATCTTAAGCAACTAAAGTGAATCACTCAAAAGAGTTTTTGGCAGTCTTCTGAAAACTTGAGGCTCTAGCTTCCTGCCCTCAGAATAAATGCTGGCTTTACCTCTTACAAAAAGTACTATATTGAAAACTCTGCCAAGTCCCAAGAAACAGACACTTAATGTGTGTCTTACAGTGGTATCAGATGCTACAGATGTAGTGAATGGGGTTCCATCTCCAATGGGATCTTAGAAGAAGTCCTTGCAAAATTTCAAGGCAAGAGTCTTGCCTTGCTATGGTGGCCATCAGTCTTTATACCCTTGCAAAGATCTGAGCAGTCTGTCAAAGATTAAACTAAAAGAAAAAAGTAGACAGCTTCAACTGACATTTCAACACGTGATCTAAACACACACAGATTAGGCCAACATTCTGTGATGTAGATCTTTAGAAAAAGGTAGGCGCAAACTATACAGGAAAAAATGGAAATTGTGGAAAGAATACATACAAGGGAGGAATGAGGTTTAAAAGAAGAGAGGACTTAAGTGAGCTATGTAACGTTTGACTGAAAATGATTGGGTGGATTATAAGTGATGTATAATGTTTGCAACTAACAGTGTGTTAGTATGGCTTGTGATCAAGGGCGCCCGCAGGCAGGTGCAAGGGGGTGCACTTGCACCCCCCTGGAATCCGCTGACTAGTTAATCTTTTAATTTAAAAAAAAAGTTTTTTTTTTTTTTTTAGGGCGTTCTTCTTTAAGAAGAAAGAAGTCCAGTCGCGGGCGTGCTGACATCATCGCACGCAGTGCACATTTTCAAGTTTGCGAGCGGGAACTGAAACAGACGGTTTAGAGGACTTCACTGAAGATGGGACACTTGCGAGCGAGCGGGAACTGAAACAGACGGAAGATGGGACACTTTCAGAGTAGTGAGTAATGTGTGTTGTGAAACTGTTTCTGAAGATGGGACACTTTCAGAGTGCGTCTGTGTGCCTGTGCGTGTGTGCGTGCATGTGTGTGTGTGTAAAATGCCCCAGGTGCTACATGGTGGTGGGTAGAGAATAAGGCTTGAACCCTGTACCTTGGGCCCAAGTGGCAAGAGCCTGAATTCCCTACCCACCACCATTTGTAAAAATGTTGCAGGTTTTTCCCTCATACTTGTTTTGTTCCTCATAAAATCTGTGGTTTCTGTATTTGTGTCCTTGCAAAGCCAGTAGTGCATTGGTGCAGTGGTAGAATTGTTGCCTGACAGCTACATGTTCTCTGGTTTGATTCTTGGCTGGGGTGCCTTACCTTCTGTGTGGCATCTGTATGCCCTCCCTGTTTTTGTTTCCTCCCATCTTACAAAAACATGTCTGTCTGGAGTGTTTCTCCCTGGGCCTCTGCTAAAAATTAGCTTTTGTTCCAAGTCAGACTTTCCTGGTTAACAAATGTTAAAAAATGACACTCATTTGAATATCAGACTTCATATTCTTCAGTAAGTGCATGGTAACACAAAAGCTTTTATTCTAGCAATTTTCTAAGTGTATAAGATAGATATTTGAAATTTATCCCTATCTTTGGGACTGTATTCCCCCCCCGTTATTGGCTTCATCCAGGTTTTGTGCTAAGGTTGAGAGCTATGGTAAGAACTGAATTCACTGAACGTTTGGGGGCTATATTCCCCCATTACTGGCTTTGTCCGGGTGTTTTTTGCTAAGAGGTTGAGAGCTGTGGTGAGAACTGAATTCACTGAATGGTTGGGGGCTGTATTCACCCATTATTGGCTTTGTTCAGGTGTTTTGTGCTAAGAGGTTGACAGCTGTGCTATGATGAGAACTGAATTCACTAAATGGTAGCCATTTAAGTTTCAGTCTTCCTCTTTCACAAAACAGCTGATTTGACGTAGTGGTATGTTGCTCTGACTGTTTTGCACAGGGTCCCCCGGGTTCAAGGCGTGGCAGTGAAATGTATGGTGGTAACGCAGCATTTTATTCTAGCAACCTTCCAACATTATACAAGCAATGTTTAAAATGTGTTCCTGATTTCTGGCCTTTTGTCGTCGCCCCCCCCCCCCCCCCGCCAATAAATTTTGGCTTTTTCAAGATTTCTTGTGCTGCAAAGTTCAGAGATACAGCTGAGTGTCAAGTAGATTTTACATGGAGCTGAGAGCTGCAGGGGAGCAAAAGTTTAGTGCTGCTTAAGCTTAGTCTGCTTGCATTGTTAATAGCACAACAGGTAGTGTTACTTGCTTTTGATGCTGAAGGCTGTGGGTTCTACTCCCACAGTAGGTAGATGCATTGCTGATACTGTACTTTATTGTAAAGGGGGTGGATGCTGCAGTCCTTTTTGGCAAAGATACCTAGTAACTATGAACCTATCAGTTTGCTATCCATTCCCTATTACGGTATTACTAGCTTATCATTTTTTTAATGCATGCAACAAAGGCAATTTATTCTTCAAGGGCAACAGGCACTTTATTTGTAGATGAAACAATGACATATAAAGTTGTTTGCTAGCAGCAACCTCTTTATTAGTTACAGATTTCTTTAATGTGGATTTTACTACTTCAGAGATTGTGCATATTTACTGATACTGGTGGACTATAGAAGGTTGAGTAGACTTTTTATGATGGAAATGTTCTGAATTGGGCAGTTTTGTCATTGGTGTACGCATTTTGTTTCATTGTTTACTGGAAAAATGTTCAAAACAATAATTTAAAATGCCCTCTAACAACTGTACTGTATTGTACAAGGAATATAATGTAATACAGTCAGGAAGGTGTATGAAAGAGCATGTGTATGTTTCATGTTCAAGGGGTCTATGATTTTGAAAACAGCCCAGAGTTATTCTGCCACTGGCAAAATGTATTTTCTTTGAATGTGGGTTTCAATGCTGTTTCAATGCATGTGAGTTTCAAGGGCAGAGAAGTTTTAATGCCAAGTCTATTTTCATTGTGAGACTGCATTGCTTTGTTTAACAGATATCTATTAGGGTTTGTGCTGTAAAATGCAAAATAAAACTTTCAAATGAAATCTAAATCATCACAGAAGTAAAGCAGTATGCACATTACAGTGTTTATGGTAAATGGGGAAAAATAACCAAGGAATGGGACATTGGAATGGCTGCAGGGGGGAGGCTCCATTCGACCATGATTTTGTGAGGGGGGGGGTAGCAAACTCAGATAGCCCCGGTTGAACTGTACCTCTCAGTTGTCCATATTTTTGCAGAATGAATAGATATTTGCTTCTTATTTTTGGTTTGTTCCTCATAAAGTGTGTTGTTTTCTAGCAAATCATTTAGGAATGAAGTCACTAAATGGCAGACATTGAGTTTCAGACGTAATAACCTTCAGAAAAATGCATGCTAATGCAAGACCTGTTATTCTATCAACTGTCTTAAGTTTATACAAGAGCAATTTTCAGTAGTGTTTGTATGTTCCCCAAATATATTTGGCCTTGTCCAGATTTCCTGCATTAAGAGGTTGAGAGGTATGTGCAAATTGCTTTGTAGAATTCGGAATATTCAAACCTCTCCATTGTCCCCAATTTTGGCTCAAAATGTTGCTCTCCCCTAATAATCCCTCCTTAAAATGGCAATTTTGGAAGAAAACATGGAGGGTTTACAATTATATATAACTGTAATGATCAGCGTTATCACTTTTATTTCAGAAATGCATGTAGATACTCTTATTTTGTTAGCTGCTGAAGTTTGTTTGTGTCTTTCGGCTTTTCCCGGTTAGGGGTCGCCACAGCGGAACTCCGGTCCGCTAATGACTGGTAGTGGATTTTTACGTACCGGGTTACCAGCCCTGATGCACAACCTTCAATGAAGGCACGCCCCATTCACGTATGCCTCCACACAGAAGACGTTCTAGCTGAGAATCGAACGGGACAACGTCTTGCTATGAGTTAGCTGCTCAAGTTAACAGTGTTAATATTAAAAAGGTGTCCCTTTTTTGACAGGTTCCCAGCTGTATTGTGTGGCAACTTTATATTTTTGCATCACATTTTTGGTCTGTTTTTAATAAAGTTGTGGTTTTCTGGCAAATTAGTGGCAAGTCATTAAAAAATGAAGTTAGAAAATAATGGCAGACATTTGAGTTTCAGATTTCATACCCTTCAGAAAATTCGTACTAATGCAAGACCTTTTACTGTTTTATTATCCAAGTTAATAAGAGCAATATTTAAAAATTGTCCTTATTTTTGGGGCTGTGTCCCACTTCTAGTTCTATGTATGGCTTTGTCCAGATTTCTTGCTTTGAAGTTGAAAGGTATGAGTGTCAGAGCCATCACTGTCAGCCAGAGACATTTCAAATTGTGACATACTTGTTGCACCCCACTCCCCATTGTAGTGGCTCTGGATGTGTCCAAGGAAGGCAAGGAGCAGTTATGCAGTGTAAGTGTGCACTCTGCATCCCCCATCCAAGGTAGACCACAAGTACGACCGTGGCTTTTCATCTGTCCTTGATTTTGCAGAATGTTCTGGTTTTCTGTCATATTTTTATACTGTTGATTTATGCTTCTTATTATTCAGGAGATGATTGCTGTCACAGTGCCCTGTTGCTCTGTTTAAGTAGCAATGATTTAATGACCATCAGGTAAGCTTGTCAGAGATTGTAAGATGCAAGTAAGCTTTAATAAGCATACTGTTAAAGAATTACCAGCATTGAAAGCCTTTTCGTTGTTGCCATGCCAAGAATATTTACATAACTAGATAATGTATAAGCCTTGGGTATTGAAATGCATATGACAGTATTTGTAATAAAAGGACAGGATTACAATATTTTCAGAAGCTCATTACATTTGTTGGAGACTTGCAGTCATCTTTTGTTGGATACTTGCAGTCATCTTTGCAGGCTTACCCGTAAACGAAACAGAATGCCAATCTATCATGTGTGGTCCATAACTTGTGCAGGAATCCTTTAAGCAATTTATCTTGAGCTTGTTTCTTGCTTGCTGTTCATTTTTTACTTTGATCATGTCTTCCCCATGAACCAAGTAGATAGTTGTTAGGCAGCAGGTCTTTTTTTGGATAAGAAACAAATATTGTCTGTATAAGAAGGAGGTAGCATACCCCTCAGCCGTCCAGGTTTTTGCAGAATGTCCAGATTTTTTGCCACATATTCTTCCTAAAAAGGATTGAAGTTGCTAAATAATGACAGACAATTGAGTTTTAGATGTCATATCCTATAGAAAAATGCATACAAACATCATCATCATCTTCTTTCAGTCGTCACAGCGGACCATCTGTTTCCATTTCTTCCTGTCCTCTGCATCTTGCTCTGTCACACCAACCACCTGCATGTCCTCTCTCACCACATCCATAAACCTTATCTTAGGCCTTCCTCTTTTCCTGTTACCTGGTAGCTTCATCCTTGGCATCTTTTTCCCAATATACTCAGCATCCCTCCTCAGCACATCCAAACCAACTTAATCTTGCCTCTCTGGCTTTGTCTCCAAACCTTCCAACCTGGGCTGACCCTCTAATATACTTATTCCTAATCCTGTCCACCCTTGTCAAACCCAGTGCAAATCTTAATATCTTTAACTCTGCCACATCCAGCTCAAACTCCTGCCTTTTTGTCAGTGCCACTGTCTCCAACCCATATAACATAGCTGGTCTCACTACCCTCTTGTAGACCTGCCCTTTCACTCTTACTGGTACTCATCTGTCACAAATCACTCCTGACACTCTTCTCCACCCACTCCATCCTGCCTGTACTCTCTTCTTCACCTCTCTTCCACACTCACCGTTACTCTGAACTATTGATCCGAAGTATTTAAACTCATTCACCTTAGTCACCTCTACTCCTTGCATCATCACCATTCCTCTATCCTCCCTCTCATTCACACACAAATATTCTGTCTTAGTCCTGCTGACCTTCATTCCACTTCTCTCTAGAGCATATCTCCATCTCTCCAGGGTCCTTCACCTGTTCCCTACTCTCACTACAGATCACAATGTCATCTGCAAACATCATAGTCCACTGGGACTCCTGTCTGATCTCATCTGTCAACCTGTCCATCACCATTGCAAATAAGAAAGGGCTCAGAGCTGATCCTTGATGTAACCCCACCTCCACCTTAAACGCATCTGTCACTCTCACCGCTGTCACACTATCCTCATACATATCCTGTACCACTCTTACATACTTCTCTGACACTCCTGACTTCCTCATACAATACCACAACTCCTATCTAGGCACCCTGTCATATGCTTTCACTAAGTCTACAAAAACACAAGGCAACTCCTTCTGACCTTCTCTGTACTTCTTCATCAACACTCTCAGAGCAAACATCGCATCTGTAGTGCTTTTTCCCGGCATGAAACCATACTGCTGATCACTAATCATCATGTCCCTTCTTAACCTAGCTTCCACTACTCTTTCCCATAACTTCATGCTGTGAATGATCAATTTAATACCTATGTAGTTACTACAGATCTGCAGATCACCCTTATTCTTAAAAATCGGTACCAAAACACTTTCTCCATTCCTCAGGCATCCTCTTACTTTCCAAGATTTCATTAAACAATCCAGTTAAAAACTCCACTGCCATTTCACCTAAAACACCTCCATGCATCCACAGGTATGTCATCTGGACCAACAGCCTTTCCATTCTTCATCCTCTACATAACTATCCTTACTTCCTCCTTGCCAATCCATTGTACTTCATGAGTCACTATCCTCACATTATCCAACCTTCTCTCCCTCTCATTCTCTTCATTCATCAACCCCTCAAAGTACTCTTTCCATCTCCTCAACACACTCTCCTCGCTTGTGAGTATGTTTCCCTCATTATCCTTTATCTCCTTTACCTGCTGCACATCTTTCCTAGCTCGGTCCCTCTGTCTATCCATTCGGTAAAGGTCCTTTTCTCCATCCTTAGTGTCCAACCTTTCATACAACTCTTCATACGCCCTATCCAAAGCCTTCGCCACCTCCCTTTGCCATGCACCTCATCTCCGTATACTCCTGTCTACTTTCTTCATCTGTCTGACAATCCCACTTCTTCTTTGCAAACCTCTTTCTCTGTATACTCTCCTGTACTTCCTCATTCCACCACCATGTCTCCTTATCATCCTTCCTCTGTCCAGATGTCATACCAAGCACCTTTCTATCCATCTCCCTTACTGGCTCTGCTGTAGTTACCCAGCTATTTGGTAACTCTTCACTGCCACCCAGTGCCTGTCTTAACTCATCCCTGAATTCCACCTCACAATTACCCTTTTTCAATTTCCACCATTTGATCCTTGGTGCTGCCCTCACACTCCTCCTCCTCTTCTTGATCACCCAACGTCATCCTGCAAACCACCATCCTATGCTGCCTAACTACGCTTTCCCCGGTCACCACTTTACAGTCTCCAATCTCCTTCAAACTGGCCCTCCTACATAAGATATAATCCACCTGTGTGCATCTTCCTCCACTCTTGTATGTCACCCTATGCTCCTCCTCTTGTTAAACTACGTATTCACCACAGCTATGTCCATTCTTTTCGCAAAATCCACTACCATCTGACCCTCTGCATTCCTTTGTTTAACACCATACCTACCCATCACTTCGTCATCCACTCCTCTGTTCCCTTCACCAACATGCCCATTGAAATCTGCTTCAATCACCACTCTCTCACCCTTGGGTACAGTCATCACCACCTTCATCCAACTCGCTCCAAAATTTTTCTTTCTCATCCATCGCACACCCAACTTGTGGAGCATATGCACTAACAACATTCATCATTACACCATCAATTTCCAGCTTCATAAACATCACTCTATCCGACACTCTTTTCAACTCCAAAACACTCTTAGCATACTGTTCCTTCAGGATAACTCCTACGCCATTTCTCCTCCCATCCACACCATGATAAAACAATTTGAACCCACCTCCGATACACCTAGCCTTACTCCCCTTCCATCTGGTCTCTTGCACATACAATATACCAACCTTCCTTCTGTCCATCATATAAAATGCATACCAACATAAATCCTGTTATTCTAGCAATGTTCTAAGTTCATGAGAGCAATATTTATAATCTGTCCCTATTTATGTTGGGCTTTTTCCAGATTTCTTGCAAAGGTTGAGGTGTATGAGAGCAAGTGAAATGCCCTATTTAGAGTTAGCAGGTGGAATTTATTTTCAAGGAATTGTGAGCTTCAAGAGAAGAGAAGTTTACTGCTGCTCATGCCAAGTCTGCTTAAAATGTGCAACTGTTCTGTTTAGCAAATGGTATCATTATTGTGGTATAGAATTTTAAAGCAGTGTTAGTACAGCAGGTAACATACTTGCATCTTGATGCAGAGGGCTATGGGTTCTACTCCCACAGCATGTAGATTTGTACTTTAAGGGGGTGGAGTGCTGCAGTCCTAGCTATGTCCTCCTTTGGATGAGATGCCTAATAACTATGAACTTGTTTTTCAGCTTACCACCCATTCTGTATTGCAAATATACCAGCTTACCATTTTTAATGTAACATAGGCAATATATTCTTCAAGGGCAGCAGGCACTGAATTTGTTGACGAAATGCTGAAGTATAAAGTTGTTTTCTAGCAACAACCTCTTCATTAGTTTCAGATCTCTATAATGTGGAATTATTCAGATGACTTATTTCTGCAGAGATTGTGCATACTGACTGACATTGATGGATTGTAATGACAAAAGTTTAAGTGGCCTTTTATGGTTGAAATGTTTTGAATTGGGCAGTTTGTCATTATTGGCTCATATGTTTTGTTTCATTGCTTGCTGGAAAAACATTCAAAACTATAAATTTAAAACAGTCTAACAAGTGGTGCTGTATTATAGAAGGGATATAATTAAACTATTTTATATTATAATTAATACAATCTGTATATAATAATCGTGCATAATCATATGTATAAATACGTACACTTCTTATGCATGGCTACTCTTGCTTATCACAGTAACAGGACTGTAATGGCTGTGTCAAGAAAAAAGGTCTAAAGCTTTTAGTTAAGCATATAATGAAGTTGTTCACATCAGTGATAATGCAGACCCAGTTTTATATAACTAAGGGTCAACCACACAAAATCAGAAAACACCCAGAATTTCCCTTGCCCACTCAGTAAAACTAATCTTGAAAAAATAATTAATAATGTGCATATATTAGGGCTGTTGGAATTATCTATAAAAAGATGAAGTGATGATTTGCAACTATGTCAATGTTGGGATTATGAAGAAATGCTTGATTAAGCATTAATTAAAAGATATACATAATTTAGTGAATGCACACAGTTTAAATTAAATACAGCTATAATGTGTCGTGCATTCAGAGCACAGAATGCCAGCTTTTATTTAAACAGCAATTTGTGTTACTGAGAGCTAATCTTGGAAGCCAAAGAGCACTAGTGTTATAAACTAGTCTGTTTAAATCTGTATAATCTGAACGGGCTCATGAGACTCAGTTTATTGTCCTACATGAAAAATACTGAGCTAATGAACACTATTCCCCAGTAGTTTCTAAGTCACTTAGAAATAAATAAATACAACAAGGGGAAGTATTTTGAGGTAAAACAAATATCTTGTCTTTATGGTAGGCAAAAAGTAAAACTCTGTTAGTACCCAAGTAAATCAAATGATTATTAGCAATGAATGAGAAAGTATTCCAGTATAGAGAACTGAACAGCCAAGCTTTCTTGATCAGAATTCAAAAGGGCTGGCAGCTGAAAGTTCCCTTGAGTTAGTTACAATGTACATGGGGTATGTAAAAAAAAATTATCATGGATTCCTAATTAAATCTAGATACCTGTAATCATTGTAGAAGTAAAGCATAAGACAGTATGCACACGGAGAATTTTGAACAGTGTTTATGGCAACTGGAGAGAAATAGCCAAGTAATGGGACCATGTAATGGCTGTGTGGGGGTGGGGCTCTGTGGGCGGGGCTCTGGGTTTGCACCCCCCCCCCTGCAAAAAATCCTGCGGGCTCCCTTGCTTGTGATGAAAATGCTTGCAAATAGGATTGTGTCGGTGTGGTTTGTTTTCATTTATATAAATGCATGATTGTTTATGTTGTAAGTGATGGTTTAATAAGACATTTATTTTTTTAAAAAAGGAGCATGAATTGAATAATTTATGTAATGTTGCTTAGGTTTTATGATACATAGCAATATATGTGAAGCATAATGTTAGTTAATTTTAACTTGTAATACAGTTAAATTAATTTTCTATAAATGTAAATGTGGCTGTGTCAAAAGTGATAATTCAATAAAGGTGTTTAAAAAATACATTCAGTGATGGAAAAAATTACAGTTCTGTAACAAGTTTCTGTAATAGTAGGTGCCCTACTCATCACTGCTGCAGTACTCCAAACTGTTGGATTATCTCACCAAATAACCTGGACACACATCTGGCTGGGGTACCAAACCTTCCATGGAGCCATACATCCAACATATGACCTAAGCCCGTGGGTGTAAGGGTACATAAGTGGATGTATTACTGGAAATCCACAGACCATCTACAAGCCAGTAAGCCTGCAGAGGAGTGAGGAATCGTATAAAAGGGGATTGGCAGAAAGACAGTAGTCCCCCTCTTGGTGAATGAGGAAAAAGGGACGAAAGTATAAGAGAAGGGGAAAGGTAGGGTTAAAAAAATACTGCAACAGTGATCAGTAAGACATCTATTATTATACTTAAGTTTTTACACAACTGTATTATTGTCCTTCCTTAGATTACTGCTGCAGTATTCCAAACTGCTGAGTGATTACCAAAGGTTAGTAAAAGTGAAGGGAGGTTGGATGAGAAAACAGAACTGTCCAGTATTCCAAAGAGGACTGAGCTAGCAAGCATGGCTTTGGATTTAGAAAAAGCATCTACTCGAATGTTTGGTAAAGGTATGCACAGAAGACCAAGTAGCTGCTTCTAGGATGGTTCTAGAGTCAATCGTCCTGTAAAATGTGGCCCCTGTCCTAGCAGAATGTGCTCTTGCTGGAGAAAATAAGGATTTACCATGTTGAGTGCAGCAAAAAGTAGTGGTAAGCTTTATGCCTAGTTTACAGTCCAAGAAAACTAGTCTTGGGTTGGTTCTACTGTGGACATCTTTAGGTTAACTGTGAACCCCAGACTCTGAAGTAGGAATGAGCTGAAATTGAGATGAGTCAAGAGGGTCTGCTGAGAAGGTGTCTGCATTATCAGGTCATCCAAATAAGAAAAATATCTGGATTTCCTTATTCCTGCAGTAAGCTCTTACTGCAGCCAGGCACTTTGTGAAAACTCTGGGGGCTGCAGAAAGTCCAAAAGGCAAAGCAGAGAACAAAATGTGTGATCAGCCAGTAGAAACCTCAGACATGTCCAGTAAGCAGGGCAAATAGGCATGTGGGGATAGGTCCACAGACACCAGGAAGGCTTGTGGAAGAATGAATGGTAGCAGAGTTTGTAACATCTTGAAAAAACAGAAGGAAAACTGTTGAGGATGGAGAGATCCAGTATAGGTCTCCAGTCTCCTCCTTTTCTTAGAATGAGGAACAGTCTGGAGTAGAACCCTCTTCCCACACACTGTGGAGGAACAATGTCTATTACGTTTTGCTTGAGCAAAGCTTGAATGATGGGAAAAAGCAACTTTAATTGATTGTGAGGAGGAACAGGGATGAAATTGACTGGAAGGACTTCATTCCAGGTCATTCTGTACCCCCTTCTGAATAACCCATTTGTCTGTAGCGATGGAGCCATTTTTAAGGCAGAGGTGAATTTTTTTGGACAGGGGAGTGGGACAGAGGGTAGTTAGACAGACTTGTCTGAGTAAAGAGGCCTTGCAGATCTACAGTCCCGCTCTGGTTTGTCTAGGAATCTTTTCCTAAGCATTTATTTGGCCTTATGAGGAGGTCTAGACTCCCTGCAAGCAAAGGAAGTGGGATCTGCAGGGTAATTTCTCAAGTATCTGTGGACCGAAGTAATATTATTTTGCCTTGTTCTTGACAAGTGGCATCTGGACCAAATAAAAGGTCCTTGTTCAGAGGAGAATCTAGAAGTTTTGCTTTAATATCTTCTGGGAGGGAATGAGAGCAAAATCATGTACACCTCCTTACAACAGAACCTGTAGCAGCTACTTGGATGAAGCATCCAATGCTTCAAAGCTGCAGTTTATGCTTTGCCTAGCCAAGTTGGAGGCCTGAGCCAGTATAGATATGGCCTGCTGTTTATTGTCTGGTTCCTTCATAGAGGACAATGTTTTTATTCAAATCTCCCAGAACAGACATCAATAATGTAGTCATTTGGGTCCGAGTGGAAGTTGTATAAACCTTCTTCTCTAATCTGTCCAGTGGTCTACTGTTCTTATCTGAGGGAAGAGCACCAGCAGCAGGTAGGAACTTGAGTGTTCGTCTGTAGATATGGAAAACATAGAAGGGTCTGCCACTGGCCTTTTATACAGAAATTTTAAGTCTTCAATTACTTTGTGAAATATATGGGCCCATTTAAGGTCTGGTGTCAGAGTCAGCAGCAGTGGAAGTAGATGCAAAAGCATCAAGGAAATTCCTTCAGAACAGGAGGCATGACTTGGTGTGCCTACTTCTAAATGGTCATAGCATCATTGCTGCACTGCAGAAATCCGCTTTGATTCCCATTCAAAATGTTTCATTGTACTATCAATAGTTTCCCCAAATAAAGCTTCTTCAACAGGGGAGTCAGGAGAAGAGGAGTCTTTAGCGTCTTGGTGAGTGATCTGGGAAGAGTAAGCCAAAAAATGCTTATCTGAGCCTGATTCAGTCTCTTTATCCACAGAAGATGAATCTATGGGTCTCTTTTAAGGAGTGGTAGGAAAAGTAGCAGCAGGAATATGGCCTGCAAAGATAGTAGCCTGAATGCTATTTATGGCCTTAAACAGACCCTGTGAAAAATCTATTTACTCCTTTTCTTTGGATTTTTTAGAAGAAACATTTTCCTTTTTTTGTTTACTTTTTCTAGGGGAGATGTCCACTTTCACTAAATGTAGAGGTTCCAACCCCTGACATACCTCAGTGGGCGACTGGAAATTCCTCTCTAACAAGGATCTGCAGTATGCCTTTGGTTACTTAACAAATAATTTAACTGGGTTCTCCCTTCAAAACATCATCAGTAGCTCCACTCATTTCAGATGCGAAGACCTCACACATCATACTAGCAGGCATTTGAGTAGTTGGGCATACAGCAGCTTCTGAAAACTCTGTGGGTAAATCTGAGTCTGACTCGGCAGTCATGCTATCAGACCTAGGCCTCAATATTTTTCTTTTGGACATATAGGATGTCAGGGGTGGAACAGTCTGCCATCTTTGCTTGGGTGAGGCCTTAAAGTACTCGATTTCCAAGTAGGAACTAAGCAATGAAAGTCGCAATTATAAGGTCTTGAGGACAAAGGACTGGCAGAGCATACAATCCTTACACTGTTGGCGCTGCCAGTCTGGAGCAAACAAAATCCTCCTTGGTTTGTCCTGTTTGACTTTTAGTAGAACTTTGGACAGCAGAGGCAGCGGGGAAAGGCGCAGACTGATAGATTTTTCCAACTGAAGGACAGAGCATCCACTTTCCAGGCTTGTTTGTGGGGGGTCCTTATGTAAAACTTGCTCAATTGGTAGTTCTGGGAGGAGGCAAATAGGTCTATGTCTGGGCTCCCCTATTCGCTTGTCAATATGTTGAAAATCCTTGGATCCAGTTTCCACTTGTGTGGGTCCATAAGGTTTCTGCTTAGTCTGTCTGCCAGTGTATTTCATTTTCCTGGCAGAAATTGAGCTTGCAGGTGCACTTGGAAGCTCAAGGCTGTGTTTCACAATGCCATGGCTAGTCTGCAGAGGGGGTAGGAATGTGTACCCCCCTGCTTGTTTATGTACCACATACCCGTGGTGTTGTCCTGGAAGAATGTAGTCCTTGAAGGCTGTCAGAGCATTCTGTACAGCTGACATTTCTTTGTGATTGATATGTAGGTGCATTTGACTTGGGTTCCATTTGCCCTGAATGCACTTCCCTGCCAGGTGAGCCCACCATGCATAGTCTGATGCATCTGTTGTTAGGGTTTGGGCGGCAGGGGGTAGTGTGTATGGTAGTCCCTTGTTTTGGTGGCAAGCCTCTGCCCACCAGAGGAACTCTAGGTGTAGGCAAGGTATCATAGGAATCATTGTTTCCAGACTGTGAGAATGTTGACTCCATAGGCTTTTTAAATACCACTTTAGTTTTCTCATATGCAGTCTTGCATATGGAATTAGAAGAATGCAGGAGGCCATGAACCCCAAGGCTTGCAGTATTTGTCTTGCAGATACCAGGGTTTTTGTGGCCACTTGTTTGAAATAGGTTATCAAATGAATTTGCATTTCTGGCGTGAGGTAAGCCATCTGGGAAGTTGAATTCAAGCTTCCTCCCAGGAATGTAATTTGTTGACAGGGTACCAGTTATGATTTCTTTTCGTTTATGGTGTATCCCAGACAAGTTAGAACCCTTTTTGCAAACGCCAGATAATTCACAAGTATGCCCTGGCTTTCTGCCCGAATTAGACAATCGTCCAGGTATGGGTATATTTGAATACTTCTTTGCCTGCAAAATGCAATAACTGGAGCCAGGCACTTTGTGAATATCCTGGGCGCAGTAGACAAGCCAAAGGGCAGTGCAGAGAACTGATAATGTGTGTAGCCTGCTTTGAAGCGTAGGTATCTTCTGCAAGATTCCTGATTGGGATGTGCAGGTATGCTTCTTTTAAATCTAGTGTTGCCAACCAGGTGTCTTTGCCTAGCATAGGAAGTAATTGGTGAAGAGTCAGCATCTTGAATTGTGGAATCTCCAGAAAGGTGTTTAGAGTGGACAGGTCCAGGATTGGGCACCATGATTTGTCTTTTCTGGGTACCAGGAAAAGTCTGGAGTAGAAACCTTGTCCCTTTTCCTCTTCTGGTACCAGCTGAATAGCCCCCATGCTTAAGAAAGAAAGTACTTGTTTTTGAGCCTCTGCCAACTGATTTGGGGGCAGGTCCGGCCACCCATTTGGTGTTGGTAATGTGAAGAAATTAAATTTGTATCCCTGGGACACTATATTTAAAACCCATTTGTCCTGGGTTACGAGTTCCCAGTTCTTTGCATGAAGAGCAATCTTTCCCCCAAAAAAGGCGGTCAGAAGATAAGTGCTTGGAAATTTTAAAAGGAAGTCACTGAGACGGTTTGCCATAGGGGGATGTCTCGTTATTCCCAGATTTGAAAGTGGAGGCCTCCACTGCTTAGTTCCGAGAGTCCCCTGGGACTGAAACCTGGGGTTTTTGCTGTGTCTGTGTTTGGCTTGAGAAGACCTGGAGGGGGCTGGAAAGAACCAATTCTTAGTAGGCCAGTGCCTACTAAATCTAGGAGGTTGCACTTGTAAAAAAATCTTTAACAGTTTGCATAGCTTTAGCTTTATCTTCCATCTTTTTAAGAACTTCTTCAGCCTTGTTGCCAAACAGGCAGTCCTGATTTAAAGGAGCATCCAACAATTTAGCTTTAACATGATCAGGCAATGATTGCTCCTTAAGCCAAGCATGCCTTCTAAGCACAGACCCAGTAACAGCAACCCTGCAAGAGGCCTCTAAATAATCAAAACCACATTGCAAAGTATGTTTTCCAACTTGTTCAGCAGAATGCATTAAGTCCTGTAAATCTTTATTTTCCACACAGTTAGGAATCAACACAATTTTCTGTTTAAGCAGTTCAATGACATGTTGCTGATATTTTAACATGAAATTGGCAGTTTAAAGCTCTGATTGCCAAGGTTGCTGAAGTATAAACCTTTTTACCCCATCTATCCAGTGCCCTAGCCTAGAGTCTCTATCAGAAGGGGTACGATTTTTAGCAGTAGAAGCCTTAATGCCCTTGGGCCCCTGAGAAATGGTCTCTGGATCTGCAAAATGATTTTTGAAAAGGAACTTGTGGGACTCAGGAACCCTGTAGTATCTGTCAGGTTTACTAGGAGCAGGAGGCAGAGAATCAGGGGCCAAACTGGATTCCGAGAAAACATAATCAACAATGTCTAGTACAGGAGGAATAGCCAAAGGTCTATGCTGAGGTAGAAGAAGGAAATCCCTAAGCCTCTTTTTTGAATCAGAAAATTCCTGGCTTTCCCAGTGAAAATGCTCCCTTAAAGTATGTAAGGTTTCCCCATAAGAAAAATCCTCAGGAGGGGAAGCAGAGGGAATAGAATCCTCTGCATCAGAATCCTCATAAGTAAGTAAGGCCAAATCCAGGTCATCAGAAGAGTTACTACATCAGTGGGACTGTCAGCGATAGAAGTTATGGTGGAGTCATCTGTGCACTGTATGAGGGAAGACTGAGGACAGGATATGTGAACTTAGTAAAAATGTTAAAAAGGAGGGGGCCTAAAATAGAGCCTTGAGGGATGCCCATTTTGATGGGAAGAAAAGGCGAAAGAGGAGAAAGACATTTTACCGACTTCAGTCTGTCTATGAGGTAGCTATTGAACCAGGAGATAGTTGCTGAGGAGAGGCTGAGTTGGGAGAGTTTGGAGAAGAGGATGGGGTGAGAGACAGTGTCAAAGGCTTTGGAGAGCTCTAAAAAGATGCATGACACTAGTTTATCACTGCCTATAGCTACGGAGATGGAGTTAGTAAAGGAAATAAGTGCAGTGGTGGTGCTGTAGTTGGGGTGGAAGTCATGTTGAGTAGGGGTAATTAAGTTTTCACAAGTAAGATAAGCTGAGATTTGCTTATAAACACTGTGCTCAAGAATTCTGGAGAGGGGAGAGAGTATGGCAATAGGTCAATAATTAAAGAGCTCAACAGAATTTTCACATTTGTGGATTGGTATAGTGTGGAACTTTTTCCAAAGGGCAGCAACAGTGGATTCACTAACTGAGCGGTTTATGAGGCTGGAAACCGGATATGCTATGCAGTCAGCAACAGCTTTTAGGAAGAGACGTGGCAGGATGTCAATAACCCAACAGTTTGGAATACGGCAAAAGTTATCTAAGGAAGAATATCTATGGAATGTACATATGTACAAGCAAGTTTGCAGATCAATATAAAAACTGCAGTGATATCACCAAGCATGGACAGACTGAACCTCTGGATATAAACTTGCATGAGATGGGAAGAGCTACAGAAAAAGGAGATACTGTGCGAGGGAACATGAAAATAAGAGCAGGATTTTTGGAACTACCTTCCTGAAGAGCTAGTACAATCATAAATAGTACCTCAAGTCTACCAGTTTCATCTAGCAGATAGCTGAAGCTCGGACTATAACTTCGCAAACACTGTTCAACTGCTAGTATTGATGCCAGTAGAAGGGCTTGGTGGATTCATGAGCTTAAAAAGCCAAGGTCATCTTTTTCATCCTGGGGAAAGAGACTGTTATGCTCAACACATTAGCAATGCCCAACAGTGGGCACATGCTTGTTAGTGGAAGAGGCCAAGCAGGCAGGTATTGTGGAAGTAGCACTTGTACTGCTAAGCCACATATTTGTAACATGTGGGAACATGCATGTCTCTCCCTGACCAGGCAACTACTAAGAGTCTGAAAGACAACTAAGCGGAGGGGTTAGATAGGGACCACCTTGGGATCAGCACCTGCTCAACTTCCTACCTCACAGGGAAACCGATGGATTGAAATTATTTGCCTGTATGTGAAAGAATACACTAACACAGCTCTCATCTAGTCCATGAAATCCCCATCTCTCACTCATGGAAGAACAAATGACCAGGTAAAACAATGGAAACGGAAACAGCAAGTTCTGAAGGTGGGGTAAAAAATAGTAATGTAATTTAAGAGCACAAAGGACACATATAAAGCAAATTTAGAGGGATGGGGAAACATACTGATCACTTTCCTTGAAGAAATGACACAGAGGCTATGTGCAGCATGCTGCCACGATAAGGAACAATGTTCACCTTCCTGTGCTCCAAGGTACATTGTTCAACTTTTATAATGCTGAAACTTTACTGATTAAGTGTATATTTGCTAATGTTTACAAGCTTGTACGTAATGTCATGATGTAGTATAGGTAAAGAAGATCAACTGCACAGAAGGCCAACCATCTACTAAGAAGGCAGTACACAACCAGTCATCAAACAATATCACTCTCCTGTCTTTGACATTTCAACATTGTTCATTCAATAAATTGCTTTTCAGTCAGTTGACATGACCCTTTACACACACACACACACACACACATGTATATATATATATATATATATATATATATATATATATATATATATATACATATACTTGTTTTCAGCGAATGCCGTTTCACTGAAATGGGACATTCGCTAGTGGATTTACGCAAAAGTGAGTTTTATCGAAAACGCAGTTTTGCGTAATCAGTAGTTAAAAAACAAACAATTAGGTAAAGAAAGAAAAAGATGTGGTTTGCATGCTAACTAAGTTATACATCAACGTTCAGTGTTGATGTACAACTAAGCAGACTGTTGTTGAGATCGTAGTACAGTGGGGATGAGGGAACATTCCCTTTACCTCACTGCAGTGTGATCTCGGAGTGAGAATATTAAAGTAGGGGGGCACAGCACCCCACATGGGGGGCGCAGGGGGGCTTGCCCCCCTGCATAAAAGTGTTTTAAGTGTTTAGTTTTTTTTTTTTGTTGTGCATTTACATGAAAGTGCGTTTACGTTGAAACGCACTTTTGTGTAAATGCATTCGTGGATTTACATTTCGGTGAAACGGAAATTCATTAGAATGCAGTAGATATATATATATATATATATATATATATATATATTATATATAGATATACACACACATATACATATAACATGAATGCTGTGCCTCGGCACAGTCATAAGTTAAAAAGGGGGTGTATCCTTTGAAGACAAGGAACCCTTCTTGTTAGGTTTCGCTTTGTTGTTGTCCTGCTATTTCCTTTTACTGCCTTGGATACTGTTTGGCTAGGACTTCTGCTTGCTAGGCTGCAGAAAATTATCTTGCTTAAAGGATGAAAACTTGGGAATATAAAACATTTTCGATACTCCTTGCACCAATTTACCTTTGTCATCCTAGTGTTTAAAAATCTGTTAGCTGCTGTACCAAACATGCAAATCAGAATCAAAAGGACCATTCATATTCTCATTTTTAACTCATCAGGAAAAATTTGAGGAGTGCAACCAATCAGGGTCTATATTAAAAGCACCAACGTTCAGAAATGCAAATATGAGTACATTGACACATAAATGTTGAAGTACAATAGCGAAACACGTAAACATCGAAAATCAGGACGCCGGACGTATTTCCTTGCCAGCAGTGTGATCTTGGGGAAGAGGAAATATATCCTTTTCCCCACTGTAGTGCGATCTCAGAGTTGGTATATTTAAGTAGGGGGGATGTGTGGGGTGCTTGCTCCCCTACCAAAGTGTGTTTCCTGAAGTTTGTTTACCTAGGTTTTCCTTACCTGTATGGTGCTGTCATTTTCTGAAATACATTCGATGTCCTGATTTTCAATGTTTATGTCTTTCGCTGTTGTACTTTGACGTTTGTGTGTCGATGTACTTGTATTCGCATTTGTCAACGTTCGTGCTTTTAATACAGACCCACCACTCATACCTCCAAATCACAACTGACAATGCGGCATTTCTAGAAATTGTATTAGCCCCATCCAAGACACTTTTTAGAGCATGTTTTGACAACTGAGAAACATCAGAAACAATATCTAACACAGACCTTTTGCTATGTAGGCAATGATGCAGCAAATTCATCTAAGCTGTACATTCATCTTAACACATACTTCTAAATAAAACACTAGTAGCTAAATACTTTAAAAGCTACCATGCTGGACTATTCCAGATTCTTTCCCTAAGATTCTAGCCACTTGCTTAATTAACCGACTGGGTACAAAGAAGTGTGGTCTTCCTATTAGCAAAAGTCACCGGAGACACTGAAGCAGAGACTGCAGACAAAAGGACTTGGAGGCCAGTCAAGGCCAATCATACCCAGAATTTCTTAAAACCTCTTTCTTATACAAAGCCTCAATGAACAGAGGGAAAGCTTCAAGCTTTCTAGAAGACTTCCCCTAAGGCTGGGATCAAAGTAGGAGAAAAACATCTATTAACGTCCCTATATCTGTTCATCACCCGATGAACCAACTGATCTGACACAGACAGGTCAGAGTTCTCCGACACACGATCCTCTTCAAAAAGAGGATCCTTAGCAGACTGACTGGAGGTGAAAGTAACGGCATTATTATCACCTGGGTATACACCCTGTAACCAACTGCCTCCACCATAATATTAAGTAAAATTCCTGTCAGAAATGTTTCGCAAACAAAATGACATCCAAATCAAGATTTTTTTTGTTTTTACTTTAAAACAAACATTTAAAATGCTGTAAATGTGCTCATTGACATCAAATAATCATAGCCTCCACTAAAAAAACAACAAAAAAAAAAATGCAAAAACAGCAAGACAGCCCATCAAACTTTCAAAAGAAGCTTTCAATCAACATAAGCAACAGCTGCAAATTATCTGCAGTTCTGTTATCACGAGGCAATATGAGAAACAGTACTAAAATGGTATTTGTATAGAAAGTCAATTAAACAATCAGAAATAGCCAAAAATACTTTAAAAGGATTAAAAACCCTCACAGAAACTTGAATAATTTAAAATAAACAGCGCAAATCAAACACTAAGATAAATAAAAAAGTACATGCAATTTTTTACAAGAAAAAATAAATAAATCATCAGAATACACTATGCAAGCACTGACAAAAAAAAAACAGTGGGAGGAGTAAGAATCAAAGAGGGTTTCTTATCTGAGCTCTAAAGCTGAGAGAGAGAGAGAGAGAGAGAGAGAGAGAGAGAGGAGCAGTACCCTTACAGGTATTTCTCTGACAGTGGCACTAGACGACTGAAAGGGTTTTGTATGAGAGCTGGAGGGGATGCCCTGGTATTGCCAGGTTCTCATTTCTCTGTAGGAAGCAAACATCTGGTCTGTGAGGATACGCGAGACTCCAAACCCTTAGCAATGACTGAGGAGTAGTACCACAAGGGTCTAAAAGAAGTGGCAGATGGTCAGAGAACTATGATAAGACCACAGCAGAGTTTTCAAATGGGAACCAGAGAAGAGGGTTTGAATCCTTTAGAAATACTTTTGGCCATTTTCTTTTTTTTTAGGGGTCTGAAGGTACTTGAGCCAGAGTTCACTGACATTCTATTGAGGGACTTAAGCTACTGGTTCTCAATAAATATGTTAAGATTGCTAAACAAACTTCTTATAATCTTGAAAGTAAAAGACAAACAGGTATTGGAGCAGCAGTGGGACTCCCCTAGACAGAACAAGGCACTTGTTTGGGAATCTTGGTAAACATAATTAATACGAATACATTTAACATAGGCCCTAAGCGACAAGAACAGGTGGTACGTAGTAAAACACATAATGCACCGATTAATGCTAAAGAAGGAGAAATACCCCACCCTTTCCCTATAGCAGATGCTCGCTTGAAAGGAAGAGATCGCTCCATGAGCAGGGGCAGACAAAAGAGAAAGGAACATACCAGCGAACTAAGGGAACCCACTATCAAGAAAATGTGGGAGAAGTTAACCTAGTACATAATTTATCCCACAGGCATCTAGACAAATATGATCTAGAAGTATTGAACAAAGGTCTTTCCTTTGTACCCTCTAAAGTTAGCAATATCACTGATTCTATTTTAGATTTGAAAATGTTCACTAGAAATTTACAACTGAAAGTCACGTTCTCCAACCAAAGCACAACTAGCTACATTCCTGTCATTAAGAAGCCTAGTTTGATGGTACCCAATCTACATCCAACCATAGAAAATTTTAGTAGGGCTGTAGAGAATGAACTTTATTTAAGGCAAGAAACTATGAATAAATCTAGATGTATTAGAAACAATTTAACACCTAAGCAATCTAATGCCTTACATATGTTGGCTAATGATAATAATATAACTATTAGACCTGCCGACAAGGGCGGCCCCATAGTGGTGTTTGACAGAATTGACTATAATCAGAGAATGATAGAGATGTTGAATGATCAAGATCATTACAAAATCTTACGATATGAAGAAGTAATAAACATTGTGAATAATGTGTACAATAGCCTTGATGAAATGTATAAAATGGGTTTGTTGGAATATTGTATACATGATTATTTAGTTCTTGAAGATCCCACTATTCCAATCATTAGGGGCCTCCCTAAAATTCACAAAAATCTCAGTAACCCACCCATGAGACAGATTGTTTCAGGCAGAGGGTGGGTTACTGAAAATATATCATTTTACTTGGAAAAAACTCTTAAACCATTTGTGTCAGTTAACAGTATTATATTGAAAGATTCAAAGGAATTTCTTCTAGATTTTTATGAAGTCAGCAAGCCACTGATTAATAATGTTGACTTACTACTTGTAACTATGGATGTGAAATCTTTATTCACCAACATACCTAACAACTCAGGCATAGAGTATCTACATGCATATTTGAGTAACTGCTCGGATTTATTTAGAAGTAGTATAGACTTTTTATGTAGTTTAATGGAAATAGTCCTGGAAAATAATATATTTTTGTTTCAAAACAATTATTATTTACAGAAAGATGGCGTAGCTATGGGCACCTCCTGTGCCAACAGCTACGCCAATCTTGTCATGGCCTTTTGGGAACAAGAAAAAATGCTACAATTAGAAAGTTTTAAAAAGCATGTTTTATTTTATAAAAGATTCGTTGACGACCTCTTTTTCTTGTGGGATGGAACTGTCGAAGAACTTAATGATTTTGTTATGCAAGTTGATGAGTTGACTCCCTTTTTGAAATTTACCATGAGTTATTCTGCTAGTAAAATAGCTTTTCTGGATGTCAATATATGGCGTCTTTCCAATGGATACTTTAATACAAGCATACACAGGAAAGAATGTAGTAAGAATAATGTTCAGGGATAGTATGCACCCCCCACATGTTTTTACAAATGTCCTGAAGGGCCAAGGCATGAGGATTTCTAGACTTAATCCAGACATTAATGATTTTAAGAAAGAGTTATTAGAGTTAGAAAATAGATTTTACCAAAGAAATTATACTCCTAGAGAAATTAGCAAGGCATTCAAGGAAATAGAAGAACTGCGACAAGAAAGAGCTAGTCCTATATTCTCTGATGAAGGCTTGAATGAATATAGACTAAAGACAAAAGATGAAATTATTAAGAAAGAAGGCACAGTTAGATTTACATTGTATTACACACAGGACATTTATCATATAAAACAACCCATATACAAATATTGGGACCTCCTGAAATTGGATCCTGAGGTCTCCAAATATATTGAAACAGCACCAAAATTTGCATATAAAAATAAGAAAAATTTGCATAAAATATTATGTTGTTCTGATATTAAGAATAACGTCACTTCAGTCACTTATAATGGACTGAAACCCTGTAATAAATGTTACTTCTGTGGTCTTCTAACAAATGTACATGCATTTATACATCCAATAACAGGTGAATATTATAATATCAGAGTAAATGCAACTTGTGAGACTAAACATCTAGTGTACATTGCTAAATGTTCAAGCTGTCCGTCCTATTATATAGGTAAAACGGACAGGATGCTCAAGGAGCATATTAGGGAACATCTTTATCAAATTCGTATAAAATCAGAGGTGAATGCACTATCAAAACATGTTATGAACACAAATGAAGAACATAAATTTATTTTTTCAGTTTTACAAGTAGTAGTTCCCAATACACGTGGTGGAGACATTAAAAATCACACAGGGTCTACAGAAACACAATGGATAATCAAAACCAGGGCTCACTTGCCGCCAGGCTTGAATGATCGAGTCCCATTAAAGCCAATATTAAAGAACAGGAGACATAGAATTTAATTTAGTTAACCAAAATTTATATCCATTATTACTTTTAAATTGTTATTTATGTATAAGTTATAAATTCATAAATTTTATAAAACACATATTTTTGTAGATATTAAATTAAATAGATTCTTAACATAAAAAATTATTTATACATTATAAGGCTATATTTGATTATAATTATTCTATAACAGATTAGGTTAGAACAATACCAGTGCCTGCTTTGGTGTCTGAATCTGATTGTTTAAATGTATGATTTTCATGTTATGTAGCATATCACTTTTAGACTGACAAAGATTTTAATTGTTTTTAAAATTGCTTATAATTGTCTCAATTAATCAATTACTGTTTAGTATATATAGCTGAACTTGTTTTAATGAGCGTATTATGGTTTGAAAAAGCTGTTTGCGAAAGCGCTTACCTGTCCATGGATTAAACCTTTGTCTGCTGTTCATACGCTTGGTTTTCTATTGTGGATTCTTATACTACTGGTCTGAAACTACTTATGACTGTAAAGTCTGAGTCTTATTTTTGGGAAGGTCTGAAGAGACTCCTTTTGATGTGCAACACGAAGTAAACTGGTCTGAATGTACGTATTTTAGCAATAATATTTTGCTAATAAGAAGGTGTGTCTTCTATTAAAGAACTAAGTTTGCTTAAGTTTTTCCGTGGATAGACTACCAGCTGTTTTTGAGATTTATTTTTTAATCTTGGTAAATTATTCATCTTCCACACATACACTTCCCTTTTTTCCCAGGTAGAAGAATCACATTTTATAACAGAAATTTTACACAAGAATGGAAGGAAAGTCCCCAAAGTGGTACTTATCTGCCCCAAAACTCATAAAAGCAGACGGTCAAAACACTAAAGGTGCAGCAAAGACAGAGTCTGACTGAAATATTTGACAGCAAGAGAGTTCTGAATTTTGGCACCCGTATATCTACTTTTATAGCAGCATGCCCACAAGCTTCCTTGGACATACAGTGCATATGGAAGGTGCACAAAAGCTTTCATATATTGGCTGTCTGTCTAATCCTTGGCAGGATATGTCCCATGTAACTATATGCTACTGCAACTACTAATGATGAACATCATGCCTTCTTCCAATAATGCCTTCTTCCAATACTGCAAATCCAGTAGGAAAAGTGGTGCAGTCTCAACAGCTATAATGGATCAGATAACAGCCAGTAGACAAGTAACCAACTTAGAAAAATCATCATATCATCATATAATAAATGGTATCAATGTGCTAAACACAATATTAAAGGAATGTACATACATCAAGAAGACTTTCTGACTGAAATCCGGGATGTAAAAATCAATAAAAATATAGTTCTTACAGGTGATTTCAACCACCCAAGCAGTGACCTGCTAAACTACTCAAAATCAAATAAACATGCCCAAATATTAATCATAACAATGTCGAATAAACTGTATGAATGCCAACAAGGGGTGTCAATATCTTAAGATATTATACTTACAAACTTACAGAACTTTCTGCTCTCCAACCAAGGTAACACCCTCTAAACATAACAGATCACAATACAGTACTACCACTTTTACACTTGCGGCTAAACTCAAATTCATCGTAAACATATCTTCTTTCTGAATCTTTACCAGTGGAACTTATAACATAATGGCTAACTTACAAAAACAGACTTGGACACTAACCAAATAAATGTGTTCAGAATACTATTTAATGAGTTACAAAAACATCACTAACTGTCTAGCGCTTTATTAGTCAAGCACTAAATTTTTGTTTCCTGCCACCTCAGCTAAGAAGTCATCTAGGAAAGAGTAGAAGACGAACACAAATGATATGTACAATAAATGCAGTAAGAAGAGGCAATTCAGATCATTCAATTACAAGCCAATAAAAATTTGAGCCATCCAAATGATTTTATAATTTTAAGCATTAAACTCTTTGTGGTCTCTGTATCATGCCTCTTTGCCTCCCTATACATCTTTTGTACTTTTCCCCTATCTAGAAGTACGGGTAATGTTTTATAAAACAGAAATGTTCAAACCTCCCATATAAGAACTGGAAGAGTGCAGAAAAAGTGTAGCTATAGGGTTCAATAGACTATTACTAAATAAGTTCCCACTGTGCTCTTGTACGCTAGCTTTAAAACTATACATGGTCTCTCCACTGTAGGACAAAATTGGTCAGGTACTGCAATTGTTGTGGCTGAAAAGGGTCAGTTTAAAGCAGCCCACTACCTAGTAAACAAACAGAAAATATAAATAAATGAGCAAACAGTAAAGAAGCCACCACTGATGGCAAAAAGAATAGGTCACACTGACAAACTGAAAAATTTCCATTGGAAAAGCTCCCCTTAATGGCAATTAAGGTACCTTAATGCTCCAAAAGTCAAACAATATGGCCATGACAAATAAATCTTCAAGATTCTTCTTTAGAATAGGAAAAGTACAGTTGAGTAAGATCTTGTCACAGCAACAGGTGTCCTACTTTTAACTTTTGCAGTATTCTATTCCCTACATATAGGATCTTCTGCCAAGGACAGCCCAATGTCAGGTCAGTAAATCAAAGCCTTTACTTTCCCCCAGTGTCACACATCAGGTGTGTGCTCCCCACATAGGAATATGGCAAACAGGTGACATATGTACGGTCAATTCTTAAAAGTGAAGTGCCCCAGCAGAACTAGAGAAACTCCAAGTCAAAGGAGGACGTGTGCATCTAGGAGAGAAGAAAAAAAAAAGAAATAGGGCAAGAAGAAAAAAGACCCCCTAGTCCAGCAGACTGCTCCTAACAGAAAAAAAGGAGCAGGAGGGAGAGACCAAATACTGCAACAGTGAAAAGTAGGGCAGCTAATGTTATGGGAAGATCTATACAACTAAACTATGTCCTTCCTTGTAACTGTTGCAGTATTCATTATATGTGGGAATAGATTACCAAAGCTACTATAAAGGATGGGAAGATGGGGAGGAGGAAAACACAGAGGGACCCTCCAAAGACCCATGAAGGATAGACCTGGCACACCCAGTCCTAGCTCTGGAAATGACACCCAACTTGTAATGTTAAAGTGTACACACATGGCCAAATAGCAGTTTCTAGAATGGCTCTAGTATCCAGACCCTTGAAGAAAGCTCCAAAACAGCCTACTTCTATCAGCAGAAAGTTGTTTCCCATGAAAGGAATACCAACAAGAAATGGCCTTAGAAATCCAGGAGGAGATGGTTTGCTCAGAAACTGCCAAACCCAATGCCCTGGCATGAAAATAAACAAAAAGCTGCTCAGATTTGTGGATAACTGCTATCCAAATAATATCTGATCTGTCTTTGTAAATTTAAGGAGTGAAGAACCCTCTCACTAATGGACTGTGTAGAAGGAACAAAAGAAGGGAGTTGGCTTCATTGATGATGGACAACTCACTGACCACACTGGGAAAAAAAGAATATTAGTACACTAACACCCTGTCTCTATGAAAAATCAAAAAGGGAGGAATCTCCAAAAGAGCCTGAATTGCAGAAACTCTCTCGGCTGAAGTAAGAGCTACCGACAAAACAGTCTTACAGGTGCAATGTTGCAAGGGGAGATAAGAAATGGGCTCAAAAGGAGCCTGAGTTAGCTTTTCAAGGACAAAATTAATGTCCCAAGTGGGAGGAATAGGTTTTCTAGGAGGCCTAATATGAAGGACACCTTCAAGGAATTGTTGACCTCAAAAAGAGAGGCCAATGGTGGGTTCAAGGGCAGGCAAGCAGAGACTGTTGAGAAGTGAGCTTTAACAAGTGAGCTTTAACACAAGAATGTGCTAGGCCAGCATGGAGAAGTTCACACAAGTAGGGACCCCCCCCCCACACACACACACTTTGAAGGGATCCTGGAGATGCTTGAGACACCAAACAGAAAAGTTCTTCCATTTAGCCATGTAGGATTCCCTATCACCCAAAATGTCAACTGAAGAGTGGACAGGTGAAGGTGAATGAGAGACCCCTTGCTTTGTGAGAAGATCCATCTGGAAGATAACTTGTGATAATTGCCCCTGGCCAGGTAAAAGAAAAAAAGAGAAACCAGCGCTGTTTTGGCCAAAATGGAGTCAACAGCAAGATTCTGGGGAAGTTCTTCATGATCTTGTGCAGGACCCTGGAAAGTAGAGGAAGAGGAAGGTAAACAAATAACATTCTCCTCCAAGAAAAGGACATGGTGTCCACCTTCCAAAGTCAGGGGATTTGGAAATCTGGAACAGAATCGAGGAAGTCGTATTGACAGATACCCCACCAATGTACTACATCCAGAAACACCTCTCCGTGAAGCATTCATTCGTGAGGTTGTTTTCTGGACCTGCTCAGAGAATCTGTTACAAGGATGTCTTCTGAAGGGATGCAGACCACCAGAAAGTTACCTGATGGTGATCAGCAAAATCCCAGATCTAATGGTCTAGTTTGCAAAGAAGATAAGAGTTTCAGCCCTTCTGTTTGTTGATGTACCACAAGACTATGGTACTGTCTTGTAAAGACCTACAGAAGGCCTGGAGAACAAATAGAATGGAAGGAGGTAGAGCAAAAATGAGCACTTCTTTCGGCTGCTCCCGTTAGGGGTCACCACAGCGGATCACCTGTTTCCATTTCTTCCTGTCCTCTGCATCGTGCTCTGTCACACCAACCACCTGCATGTCCTCTCTCACTACATCCATAAACCTGATCTTAGGCCTTCCTCTTTTCCTGTTACCTGGCAGCTTCATCTTTAGCATCTTTTTCCCAATATACTCTGCATCCTTCCTCAGCACACGTCCAAACCAACATAATCTTGCCTCTCTGGCTTTGTCTCCAAACCTTCCAACCTGGGCTGACCCTCTAATATACTTATTCCTAATCCTGTCCATTCTCGTCACACCCAGTGCATAGCTTAACATCTTCAACTCTGCCACGTCAAGCTCTGACTCCTGCCTTTTTGTCAATGCCACTGTCTCCAACCCATATAACATAGCTGGTCTCACTACCCTCTTGCAGAACTTCCCTTTCACTCTTACTGGTACTCGTCTGTCACAAATCACTCCTGACCCTCTTCTCCGCCCACTCCATCCTGCCTGTACTTTCTTCTTCACCTCTCTTCCACACTCACCATTACTCTGAACTGCTGATCCCAAGTACTTAAACTCATCCACCTTCGCCACCTCTACCCCCTGCATCCTCACCATTCCTCTATCCTCCCTCTCATTCACACACATATATTCTGTCTTAGTCATGCTGACCTTCATTCCTCTTCTCTCTAGAGCACATCTCCACCTCTCCAGGATCTCCTCCAACTGTTCCCCACTCTCACTAAAGATCACAATGTCATCTGCAAACATCATAGTCCATGGGGAATCCTGTCTGACCTCGTCTGTCAACTTGTCCATCACCACTGCAAATAAGAAAGGGCTCAGAACTGATCCTTGATGTAATCCCACCTCCACCTTAAACGCATCTGTCACTCCCACTGCAGACCTCACCGCTGTCACACTACCCTCGTACATATCTTGTACCACTCTTACATACTTCCCTGACACACCTGACTTCCTCATACAATATCACAACTCCTCTCTTGGCACCCTGTCATATGCTTTCTCTAAGTCCACAAAGACGCAATGCAACTCCTTCTGACCTTCTCTGTACTTCTCCATCAACACTCTCAGAGCAAACATCATATCTGTAGTGCTCTTTCCTGGCAGGAAACCATATTGCTGATCACTAATCATCAGCTCCCTTCTTAACCTAGCTTCCACTAAAAATGAGCACACACATCTCTTTTATGTTGATGTGATTTGACCAGTGATGAAGGGGCCAGAGAGTTTTTGGAGGCACCCCACCCAGGATTGGATATTTCTGTGAACAACTCTTGAGTAGGGGTAGGAGCCTAAAAAGGCAGGCCTGCATTAAGGGAGATCTACAGAATTTACCAACAAAGCTTGAGTTTGAGACAGGGTAACAGAGGAACTGGAAACTCCAGAAGATAGCAATGCTGGAGCCAAACCAACTTGAGGTACTAGTGACGCTTCCTCATATGAAACTTGGCAAAGGAAATCATAGAGATAGCAGGTGCCATGAACTCCAAGGCTATGATAAATTGCCTTGCAGGAATGAGAGAAAGGGGTAGCAGAAACTGGAAGTAGGTTGTCAGAAACAGAACCTTGGGAGATGAAAGAGAGACCAACATTGGGATGGTTTGGATTCTGAAACCCCGAAAAATGTGGTCTTGGGAATGAGTCAGAACCGAGTTCTTGAGATTGATGGTGAATCCCAAACTGCACAGAAGGAGCATGATAATATATAGATCCTTAGCAATGGGAGCTACATGTTAAGTTTTCTGCTTTGTTTTTAATGGGAAGTTGGCTTTGCCCAACTTAGGAGACTCAGAGTCATGCCTAGACTGTTTTAAGGGTACCAGGAACCTCTTCCCTAACAAGAATTTGGGAAATTCCCCTAGGCCCTTCAGAAACTATCAGCAGTGGTTCCCCCTCAATGTCCATGGTGGATGTTTGCATAGTCTCAGAGGACAAGTGAAAAGTTGTATCCATGCTAGCTTCCAGCAAGGTTGTAACAGAGGAAACTGGAATCAGCACTGCATGTTCTTCTGGGGCTTCATCCACCTTGACAGACGTCCAGTGGAGGCTGGACTGCAGCAGATTCAGATAGAGACTCTTCAGTCTTTTTCCTGAGAGATGGCTGTACCTCAGGGTAGGCGTATTCAACCACCAGAGGTCACTATAGATTTTAATCCTATGAACAACAGAATGGGAACCATAGCTTGTAAAAAGTGATCAGTTTGTAAACATTTAGTAAACACTTGTTCAGAAATCAATGATACAAGGTTTACATCTAGGGGCTTGTATACGTGCAATACAGAGGGAGTAGTTTATGCCCTAAGATGAAGTTGTAACCTTTATTATATAGGAGAAACAGGTAGGGCATTTAAGATCCATCTACAAGAACATATATGGGACATTAAAAATCAAAAATTTGATAGTCCCTTAGGACAACACTTTATGACTGCACACAATCCTGAACCATATTGTTTAGAAGGGTGTATTTTAGAAAAAATAAAGGTGTCATTGGGAGAAGGCTTATATATTAAAGATAAGTTAATGAAGAAGGAAACTCTTCTTATTTTAAAATATAACACTGGAACCCTATGGGTTAAATACGGAGTATAATTGGAAATATGTAATTTAATTAATTGTATGATGAGTTAATTGTTTGATTTTATTGAGTATATAAGATGTGATGTATTGAATGAATTTTGTACTCATTGAAGGCCTGGTGCCGAAGCACTAAGTTCGTATTAAATCTTGGTGAAACTGCTTTGTGGTCCGTGACTTCATACATTGTGGAATTTTTTAATATTTTACTGCTTTACTGCTGTGTTTATTTTTGGATTCAGACACAATACCCTGGGGTCAAAAGCTTAACACTTTGGTTCTGAGGATGGATGGGCAATGAAGACAGATGACTGTGAAGAGTTTTTATAACAAAAAATGACAAATGGTACACTGGGTAAGGTCAAGTACAGCACCTACTCAGAACAAATCTTTATAGGTAATCTGCCCCCCAAACTGACATTTTCCCTTCCTGGATGACATGAATGCCCAGTAAGCACAGAGGAAAAAGAAAAGAAGGAACCTCAATGGGGTACTTATCTTTAAAAGGCTCAGTTGAAACCAGCTCAGCGAAAGGCATTCAGCCATAAGTCCAACCATGCCATTCTGACTGGCAGCAAACATTATTGAGGGTACATACATCACATTTATTCCCTACACTTGCGCAAGGAGCATAAGCGTGACATACAAAACTGGGAGGATGTAAAGACTCAGGTATACTGGCTGGACGTTGGGGTATTCTTGGCAGGAGATCCCACAAGTAATGAAAACTGCAACAGTTTTCTTTCATAGCATGGGACAATGTAATACAACCCACCTTTAGCATATTTAATTTTTTGTAATAAATCCAATACACAATTTGAATGACAATAAAACACTCAATATTTATTAAAACAAAATGAAAGCGCTTAACGGTTGTTTTTTGTTTTAATAAATATTGAGAGTTTTATTGTCATTCGAATTGCGTATTGGATTTATTAGATTTACAATTGGAATTGTGGAGATTTATTTACATTTCATTTTTTTCATACTATGCATAATGTTAGCTGAGATGACATCATATTATGTTTTAAAAATAAATATTTATTATCAATACCGGTATATTCAAAAAAGCACTCCTGACAACACTGGCCTCCTCATGCTCTTGATAATGAGTATCCAGTAATTCATTCATATCTTTCCTACATGTGCTTCAGTATAACTTCTCCAGCTCCGCTAAATTATAACATATTTTTTTAATATAATCTGCATCAGAAAGACTGATATTCAGCACATGACAGAGATGAAATGACTGTGGAGAAAACAGCTCCTGCTGTTAAGGAATGAGTCAGCATTTATAGGTTTTGAATACAGTTTTACAATAACTGGCAAATCTGCTATTCCTGCTAAGTTCCAAGGCTTAATAATTAATACTGTTCTTAATTTACAACTAAAAGAAGGCTCTAACCTTCTTTGAGTATAAGTGAAATATTCAGAAGTGGGATATACACTATGTAAAGAAAATGAAAAAAATGATACAACTACAAAAGGAAATGGGACGGCAGGGATGAAAGATAATGGCTACTATAAATACATTCATTTTCATAAAAGGATCATAGTCAAGTTGTTTATAAGAGGAGCAAAAATGGCCCCACATCAGTTTGTTTAGTTAGTACATAAAATATATCTCAGAGAGAAAAATACTATAGATAAGCAATGACTACAAATAAAAATATAAGCCCTCCAACCAATACTTATATCAGGAAGTAGAAAATATCAACATGGGGTTACAACTGAGGTTCTTGAAGGGCTGTAGGACCCAAGCCCGATAATCAAACTAATGAAGTCAATTATGTGATTATAAATTCATGACTACAAACAAAAACCAACAGATATCTGTCTCAGCCAGAAAAGCTGCACCACCACGTTAGACAAACATACATCTATGTACTGTAAAACAACAGTCCAAACCAGTTATATCACCTTTGGTGATGTTGATCTCACGGATGCCATAACCCTCACGCAACCTGACAGACACCACACTAAGAAGACTGGCGTGGACTTCCTTCTCTGTGTGCTTCTTCCTTCTCATTGCAAGTGCGGGGTTACTGCTTGCAGAAACCAAATGCTCATTGAATAACTTATGTTGAGACACTGTAAAGGGGAAAAAAACAAAACATAAAGACAATGCATACAAAACTTTTTAAGACCCAGTTTAATTAAGGAAAAGCACTCACTACTGTGTGTCATTCTTTAAATGTGACCTTCAGCAGTACTAATCTGACACGAAAAGGCTTTTAAAACTTGTTCCTTTCCTGTATAAATTACAAACATTAAGTTCTCAACAAAACATTCTCTAGCTTCTGTTTCAGTATGTACCTTACATTTTTAACAAAGCAACTCCCCTTTGGGAAGTCTGGCATCAGTTTCACAGCATCAGTCTCTCTGTTTTCTAAACATGACAACAGAACGAGCAAGATACGATACAAGTAATATTATAGCAATAACCCACGCCTGGGTGTGGGTAATGCTGGATTTACCCATGGTTGGTGTGGTTTGGTCACAAGGACGAAGCCCGAGTGGCCAAACAAAGCCAACCGTGGGTAAATCCAGCATTACCCACACCCAAAAGTGTGTTATTGCTATTATACAATGACATTATTTAAGAAAAAAAAAATTACTTTTCTTACAAAATGGCATTGTATAATGCCTCCTTGCTGCTCTTCCGCAGCTGTCTGGTATTCTGCGGCAGTTCTGATGTACTGCGCATGCATATGCATACGCAGTACATCAGAGCTGTGGGCAAAAGCAACGGAGAAAACAAGATCTCTGTTGTTTATTACAAACTGTTTCGCTATGTTAAATGGGTTTAACATAGCGCGACAGCTTTAAAATAAGCAACAGAGATTCTCCGTTGCTTTTTTTAAAGTTGTCTCGTTATGTTAAACCCATTTAACATAGCGAGACAGTTTTGAAAAAAGCAACGGAGAAAGCAAGGAACGTTTTTTGGAGCCTACTTGGAGTACAAAAATATCTATGTAAACATTTCCAAGCAAAGATCCTAAATTAAATTACTTTGCTGCATATTTGGGAGACATACATATATCATACCATTGTTTCTTTGTGAATTCCTTAAACAATCTCTCTTCCTAATCTTTTCTTACCAACTCTGATTGATTCTTACAGTAATCATTTAACATTTTGTATGTTCTACTAATTATTCTATTCTAGCTAGATTCTACTAAAAAGTCTACCAGTGCTGCTCTTTCGCTTAGGATCCCCCTATTTCTTTCTCTTCGTCTATACTCTAAATATCAATCCTTGATAGGGAAGGCAATGTCTAGTCTGCAGTCCATATAAATTATTGGCCTCTTCCCATTCTATTACGTTTCCCTCTCTGAATATTTGCTCCCAATACCTTGGTTCTTTTAACAGTTTTCTCCAATTCATTCCAGCCCCCTCTTGTCTATTATTTGTATCCCTAACTGCAGTCATCCATATCAGCAGAATCTCCTTTCTACATTCTGATGTTGGCTAACAAAGGGGAAAGAGGACACCTCTGCCTGACTCCTCTGCTCAAACAGAAATTATCAGAGAGGAACCCACCCAGTTTAATTTTCGCCTCCAGTCCCTCATATATCATCCTAATCAACCTTATAATTTCATCAGGGAATGTAAATGCTTCCATTGCCCTGCTCATAAACTCCCAGCTTACTCTGTAAAATGCTTTCTGTGCATCAAGACCCACCACAAACAGTGGTACTTTCTCACACACTGCTTCCCTCTGGATTATCAATGTTCCGTTAATGTTGTCAAATGTTTGCCTCCCCTCCACAAAACCACACTGATCCATATCTATCAGTGTTGCCATCACCTTTGCCATTTTTTTAGCCATTATAAACACAAGCAGTTTATCACCATGGTTTAGAAAGCTGGATCCGATGGGTCTTCACTCTCTTTAGGTATTACAACCACCACACCACTTTCTTCCAGGATGTTGGTGCTTCTCCTCCTCTTAAAATACTGTAAAATAAAACCTTCCAGATCTTTATCAGTTTTTTCCCTCCTAACTTCAAAACTTACACATGAATAACATCTATTCCTGAGGACGTTCCTGTGGATTGGTTATATATCACCATTTTTATCTCATCTCCTCCCATCCTGTTAGTAACTGGCCCTCATGTATCTCTAACTTTGGAATATTTCATTCTTCCATAAACATTTCCATTTGTGCCTTTTCATGACTTCCATATTTCTCTGCTTATACAGACTTTCATAAAATTTCCAAAATATTTCTAGAACCTCTACAGGATCTATTGTTATCTTCCTTGTTATAGGCTCCCTAAGCTTGGAGACAACCCTTTCTATGTTTGGTTGCCAGAGTCTCTGAGCTAAAAGTTTTTGTGTTCTGGAGTTACTATAAAAAAACAGTTGCTTAACAGCAGTCTTTCTAAACTCCAGCATATTATCGAGGTAATCCCTTATTTTCTGTTTTGCATTCTGTAATTGCTCCTCTTCTTGTTCTTCGAGATGACCCCTATTCTGCAATACTTAACATTTGTCAGTCCCTCTAAATAATTATTTTTCCCTCTAAATAATTCTTATTACTTTTAACTATATATCTCTTTTTTTTTATTTCCACCCTATTTTATACTTCACTTTAATTTTATCCCACTCCCTAGCTATATTTTCAGAAGAAATTTCTATCTTCTCTAATAACTCCTGAATAATTTCCAAAATATATATATATATATATATATATATATATATATATATATACACATACATACACATATACATATACATATACACACATATACATACATACATGGGAGACGTCTTCTGGTACCCATCTGGATGTCACTGCATGTTTAGAATATTTGGTGAAACTAGAAAATACTTCTTTTGTGAAATTACTGGAAGAAAGCTATCTAGATGATTAGCCAAGTATCCCAAAAACTCTCTCTGAAATGCAGCCGCACTGTTTTCTGTCTCATCTGCCATAAAGGATAGATTGCCGTCTAAGAAAGAAAGTTTACTGAAATGAAAGGAAACCATGTCAGTGGGATTATTAATTTCTTTCTGCATGATCATTGTTTTAACTTCTTATATTCTTTCTTTATTTTCAACAATATCTCAATACAATTTGCACAGACCTCATGCATGGCAGTTGCCTGATATGCACCAAAATCTCTTTTACTATAGTAGTCTCACTATTGTTGCACACGAGGCACAATCTACTACCAGCTGTTACAATACTTTCTTATAAGGACTTTCTCCTCAGACCTGGCTACTTATCTTCCTCATTTCTGTATTGCACCATCCACCTTCCAGGGCAATTCTATTCTTCCATCAATGCCTTTCTGTGACACCACTTCTGTGTGAGAAACTTAACTTGGTGTCTGCTTCCCACTTTTTCTATTTCCCTTACTTTCTGCACTGATAGTTTCATATCCTTTAACTCTGATTCCAGACTATTTTTCCATCTTCTGATAATTTTTTTGTTTTGTTTTTACTAGTATCAGTACCAGATCCCGCGGTAGTGGTGCTGCAGTAGTGTTGTCGCCTCACAGCAAGAAGTTGTCCCGTTCGATTCTCAGCTAGAGCATCTTCTGTGTGGAGGCATGCGTGAATGGGCGTGCCTTCATTGAAGGTTGTGCGTCAGGGCTGGTAACTCAGCACGTAAAAATCCACTATCAAACATTAGCGGACCAGAGTTCCACTGTGGTGACCCCTAACCGGGATAAGCCGAAAGACACAACAACTAGTATCGGTACCAGACTGACCAGCGTATGAACATGTGTCTGACTGTCCACATCTCCCAACCAACTAAGGAGGAGTTTCCCCTTCAGGCTTCCCTTTTCTCCTGTTATCTTACCTATCAATGCCATCAAATTCTTCTATTTATCCAGCTTCCTACATTCCATCGAGAAATATGATCCCAATCTCCAACCAGCTTTTGGTCACACCTCTAACACATTTCAAAAACCATGGTGGATCATCCTACACAGTCTATCTGGTATAAAGAAATATTTATGTAAGCACTTCCATGCAAAATTCTAAATTTCCCAGATCTAGTAGCCTCTTTAGGCATCTTGCATATCTCTTTCCAATCTTTTTCATTTTCACCCCAGATGTTTCCCCTAGCTTTTTTTTAAATATATTTTACAGACCATCAACATTTAATCAGGTTTCTTTACATTCTTCCCGATACTCCATTTTTACTCATCACTCCTGCAGAGACCTGGGCAGGAGGCATTTATTTCCTAATGTCTCTCTCTTATTTTTCCAGTCACGTCTAATCAAGGTAAATCTTACCCTGACTGTCAGTTCATTGCTCTTCTACTAGCAGACAACTCCTCTTAACACCCTCCCTTTTCCCTTCCTAAGGTCCACTTGCAAAATATAATTTTTCAAAGCCTTTCTTCACTATTTCTTCATGCTCTACTACTTAGATGCATATCCTACATCAACCATTATCATCTCTGTCCTGTTGTTTTTTTATATATTCATTCATCTTTCTTTTACTTTTATCGTCAAAACCATTCACATTCCAGGAAATAATTTTTATTGTAAATGAAAAAAGGCACAGCTGTTCCAGCTATAATGTATGAAAAACTTTTATTGCACAAACCACAGACGGTAGACTTCACACAAATAACGCTGCTACAGTTGTCTTATACGTTTTTGGCAGCTAACTTCATCAGAATGAACTAACCACATCAATTCCTCCCTATATATGCATTTGTAATTTAATTTAATCCAATTAAGTCATCCACCCATTAATTACACTTAATTAAATGTGTAATGTCAAACAGCATAAAAGACAGACTTGTAACTATAAAATTTCAAGTGTTGCTAAAGTCACAACCAATAAATAATACATATACTGTTAAATAAAACTTATAAATAAGTTATGTTAAGTAACATGTACAAATGTTAAAAAGTGTATGTGTAACTTAAAACGTTTGTATAAACTCCTAAATTATAATGAATGAGAATCTTGTGCAATAGCACCATCTTGTGGTGATCGTTGATAAAATTAATAGCAAAAAGTACAATTCATTTTTTAAGAGAGAATGAATATCTAATCATGTTAAATAGTAGATGTTTGTTCAACATTCAACATAAGTTAAAACCTTGTTTGGCACAGAGACCACCTTCTTTGTGTTAAATAATTTTTATTCCCATTCTAACTCCTTGCAGTTATTCTCCTGATGCTTCTTCACTGTTGTCTTCAATTCTTCTGATCTTCAGTACCTCAAGCTCCGGTGTGTTCTTTCTTTCTCCCATCCACTTTAGCAGCATTAACTCATTCCTATTAAACAGTATTACTATCAATAAATAATAAACTATATACAATTACAAAACTCTGCTTTCCCATTTATCATCTTCCTTTTCAAACTTATCAGCATTGTTCTAATCTGCCATTGAAGCTTTAGCATGGCTTTTCCTCTGCTATCTCCACCCAGCCCTAACTGTCTCTCGAATTCTCTCTCACTTCTACTTGGCTACTTTTAATCTTTTGGCTATAGCTGGCTATTCTTTCTTCAGTAAATGTAATCTGACCAACTTCCCGCAGTATAATCACACTTGTGCTCTACCTCTTTCAGCTATCTTACTGCTTTGTAAGCTTTACATTGGTTTAATTATTTTCTGGTCTGCTTGTTCATTTCCTTCTAAACATCTTTCTACCTTCTTCTTCTAACCTGCCCTAGTTTACTGTTTTTTTTTCCGGACTTGCCCATTCACTACCGATTTTGTCTAGCAAAGAATTTATATTTAATTCCATGCATCTTAACACCCCAGTCACAGTTTGTTTTCATTAATTAATCTAAATTATACTTCTTTATATTCATAATGTTTCTTCTGTGGGTGCTCTACATGCTAAAGTATCCACTCCAGCATAAAACATGCTTGAACCTTCTCATGCTCTTCCCCCTTAAAATTCTGCGATGGGGGTGAGAGGATAGATCTAACCCAGGAAATTGAAACACTGGAGGTCTTTCTGTACTAAAATCCCAGTATATATTCTTTTCATATCATGTGCCAGAACCTTCACTCCCTTCCTACCTCTTCCCCTACTTTGTATGCGCCTGCTCACTACACTTCACTTGAGATGTCTTGTATTTTGCCTAGATGCACCATTGTTTCCCACGACTAGTTTGCACATTAAATGGATTTCAATTCCCCCTACAAAAGACTGATCCCCCCATTTCCTAATGCAGTGCGAGTACAAAACACTCTGTATTCTCCTATCTTAGTTTTAGTGCATTCTGCTAGGACTTCCCCCGCTACTCCTCCCTTCTTATACTTTATGCTTGGTTAACATTTCCTCCTCTTATTCACTTAGTTTATACCTTACATTATTCGTGCCCTGCTAAATATAAAGTCAATTAAACACACATCCCACAGCTCTACAGACACACTTCTGTCCTGTCCACTTCATGAATATCCCAGATAGTATTTTAAAACATGCAAGTGCTACCTTTCTTTTAAATTACCTTCTACAGACAAATGAAAGGTTTTGCAAGCTTCTTCAGCTTAACTTTGAGAAGTACAACACAGTTATAACAGTAATAAACCAAATGTCCCACTAGCATACCTTATTCAGATTGCAAACACCGAGGTATCATGATAAGAAAGCAGTCTCCTGTCTGATCTACTTGTTTGCATACCCAGTCAATATACATTGTGAATCATAAGACTAAAACACAACACGACAGTCAAATGTGTGTATCCGATGATGGTATAACTAGGGCAGATGGCTCCTATCTGGTCTCCAGTTTTCTATTGTTATCTCTCACTGGTCCTCATCACTAGTGTTATAGTCACAGAACTGGATCTCCTTCTCTTGCATCAAACTTTCCCTAATTCTTCCCGTATTCTTGGACATTTATTTTTGTTTCTCTGGCATATGCTTTTACTGGCCATCTTTCCTGTATTTTTTTTTAGCTTAGTAACCTTGTTGGTGGTTTCTTCTTGTCTCTCAACTTGAAACTCACAGTCCTTAAACTGCTAGTACCTCTCAAGTTCTTTCATCGCCTTTTGTGCTTCCATGAAAGATTTCATTCCAGTTGGAAAGATTTTGAAGACTGCTGGATATAATAACTTAAACCTCAAATCTATATTCTTATATTTCCATCAATGCATGTACAAACTTATTTCTCTGCTGTCTAGTAACTGGCAACTAGTTCTGATCCAGATATATATACAAATATCCTTTATCTTCCGGATTCTGCCTTTCTTCCACAACTCACTTAAAATTTGCTTTTTTAATTGATACATCTGAATCTTTACCACAATCTGTCTTAGGTAACATGCAGAAATGCCAGTCACTTGAATTATTCTACGAGTTCAGTCAGTTAAGGTATTCTCAACTGGAAGACCTGACCAAGCACTAATATGTTTCCTCAAATTTTAAGCAATCCTTTCCTTCACCTCCATCTGGAATGTTGCTGATACAAGTTTTCCCTTCTTCCTCTTCTTTCTTGACCCGCCACTTCCATAATCTTTTCTCACATCTCTTCCTGGACTGCCTCCAGCTCTGTCAGCTGACCTTGTGGTCACATTCTCTTTTTCTAATGACTTCAGCTTCATCTGCATTTGTAGATAAGGCAGTCCCAATCTCTTCTATCCTCTGATCAGTCTCTTTCATTTATTAAGAATCCACTGTTAAGCGCCTAGCTGAAATTAAAAAACAAATAAAAAAAAATGTGGCTGGAAGAAGCATATCAAGCCCGGTAAAAAAAACTTTTCTTTATTAATTGTAATAAAAACAGTTAAGCGCTTTAAGTGTTTTTGTTACAATTAATGAGAATTTTCATACAGGGGCTCGAACTACTTCCAGCCAAACTTTTTTTTGTTATTTCTCTTTCATTTATTCCCGGATCGAGTCATTTGTCTTAACTACTTCCTGGTTTACTTTATCTATCAGAACTACTTATACTGTACTGATTAATGCGGTACTTTTCCGTTATCGGGGCAACACTGTTAATGCGATCTTTCAGCTGTAATCCAGTCCCCTAACATGTCCAGTAACCTCATGTCAAAGTAAAAAGTATTACTTTGAATAATTAATTTGTAGAAAATAACTTTTAATTCGGACTTTCACTAACATCTGACTGACAGAGGTACTACATTACAGCTGAACGATCGCGTTACAGTGTTGACCCGATAAGTTAGAAAGATGGAAAGTATAAAATACAGCTCAGGTCATTTTTTTATCTCCTAAAAATAAGGTATGCTTTTTACTTATCCGCTTTTTTACTAAATTTGTTCATTTCTATACTTTAGTGTTAAAGGCCACTCTACCCTCGTTTTACTCAAGAAAGTACCTCCCACCAAGCTGACATCATCCTTTTCCCCACCCACTGCCTATTATTTCAAAGGAAAGTGCAGGTTGATCGGTAAGCTTCTGAGAACTGTAATTTTCTTCTAAGATGAAGGGTACTAAAGTAAGATTACACAGAAATGTAAACAGCAGAGTGCTATCAATATCAGCCATGCTGAGTTTACTTATCGGGTGGCATTGCTGTTGCACAGACAATTCAGTTTCACTGCCTGGTTTAAAGCAAAAAGAAACAGAAATGACAGTATTTTACAATGTTATTTCCATACCTAACTTTTGCAGTGGTTGGTACGCAACAAAACACACCAACCTCAATATAGTCTGCGTTTCTGATTTTGATGTTCGCTTAATGAAAGTAGGGGCGCGCACGTTCGTTTCCCAAAGATTATTATTATTAAAAGATTTTTGTAGTTTTTAGTACAAAAAATGGGTTGAAACTTACAGAATGAAAAAGGAAGAAAAAAACATATCGCTATATACAATATTTACACAGACGTTCTGTTGTAAATTAGTAGGTAAAACTAAAGAGATCACACTGGTCAGCTGTGCAGATTTTCACAGAATGTTTAGATTTTTGCCTTATATTTTGCGTGCATTTTCATAAAATTGTGGTTTTCTTGAAAATCATTAGTAAATTGTTTAAGATTTAAGTCGTTTCAGACTTCATACCGTTCAGAAAATTAGTGATAAAGCAAATCCTGTTATTCTATCTAATTTCTAAGTGTTGCCCCGATAACGGAAAAGTACCATTAATGCACATTGGCAAGACCTAGATGTAAAGTTACAGAGAAAAAGATCACCAATGCAGTACTGATTCCTGCATACAACCTAAATGTCTTTTAAAGAGCTACAAAATATGGAAGTCAAAAAAAGAAAAATAGGTTTGTGGAGGTCAAGGGGAGGAAGCACTGTGGTAACTGGCAAGGCATTTTGGACCAAAAGCATAAGCAAATGTTGCCTTTTCTAAAAGATTTCTAGTACCTACTAGTCTACGGGTTTTTCCATCACACATACATACAAATATTTCAAGCACAGGCATTAGTACCCATCTAGACTGCCAATATACCAAAACAGTTGCTCCTATAGTGTCCAGGCTGTTCGTAAAAATATCTAAACTAGTGCTTGCTTTAATGCGATTTGGGAGTCTATTGCATGTATCAGCTGCTCTCTCAAAGAACTGATCAGTACAATTCTCATTCCTATAGAACCTTTGACATAGGCTGTCTGAAGATTCTCTACTATTTTTTGATAACCCCAAGCATTTGCAGAGGTAGCCGTCTCTAAATGCCTTGTACACCTGAATAAGGTCTCCTCTTAAATATCTATACGAGACACTCTACAAGTTCAGATATTTCAGTCTTTCATAATAACAAATTTTTACATCCATGGATGCCCTTGCTATACTTCCCACTATATCGTTTCCAGTTTACTCATGCTTGCTTTCTTATAAAGGTTTCTATATTGTTATTCCATACTCAAGTTTGGGTCTAATGTGACTAACACAGCAATAACTTCATCATTCCTTTTTTCCTAGACTTTAAAATCTTTTATATAACCTACAGTTCTATAACTATCATTAACCAATTGGTTGATACGGTTACAAAACTCAAAGCTGGATCTACCCATATACTCAGGTCCTTAAATGAATTTACAGTTTCAATCACTGTGTGCTGTATTAAATATTCACCTTTCAATATAAGTCACCCAAATCTGATATACTTGGATTTTGATGTATTTATCAGCATATTATTCTCCTGTGCCCAACCAGTCAATTTAGTCAAGTTCTTTTGCAGACATGCGCTATCTGTAGCACATGTAATCAGTTTACCCAATCTCAAATCATCTGCATACAGACTGTAGAACACTTCAGATGAAAAAGACAGATCTGAAAGTTATGATCTAAACAAGTATGAGCCTAGGACAGAGCCCTGTGGGACATCTTGACTGCAACCAAGAATTCCACCTGTCCAACTGCTGTATGACGCATACCATGTCCTATTTGTAAGCCATGCAGCTATACATCTTAACAGTATATCAATACCGACATGTTCTAATTTATTGCTCAGTGTTTTGTGCATGCCCCTGTCAAATGCTGAAATTAAGTCTATATAAATTACATCACAACACAAGTTTTCATTCATAGCTGTTATTATATTTTGTAGAACATCATGTTATCTTCACCATATGCTGATACATGGTTTCAAGTCCTAACCTTTCCGATTCTGACAATAATGTATCCAATATTAACTTCTCCATTATTTTTCCACAACATGAAAGTAGACTGTGCTTGTCTTGCTCCCCTTTCCATGTAAGACAGTTTTAATAAGTACGTGTCTCCAATCTTGAGCAATTTCCCCATAATTACATGGCCTAGTAAATAATAAATATAATGATACTGTGAATTCTTGCTGAAGTATTCTCAAGTCATTATTTCTAGTTCCATCTCCTCCCTGTGCCATGTTTGGATCCAGTTTGTACAGTTCTTTTTCAATATAATCTAATTTGATTTCAGTATCTGAGGTTACCTGGATGTCACCAGGACTATTTATCACCTCCTTTGTGGAGCCAAACTATTTTGCATAAGCCTTTGTAAAGATATCTATAATCTGTTGGGTCTGAAAATAAATTTTAGAATCTACACACAGTTTATCAATTTGTATATCTTCACTCCTTCCACATCTTATTTGTATACGAAATGGTTTCCTATTATGTTTGGTAGCTTCATATACATTTTCTTAAATTTTTCTTGATCATGCCTCACACTATACTTAATCTGTGTGTCCAGCTTGTTTATTTCAGTTTTCAAAGTTGGAGTTTGACGTTTTTTCCATTTTTTATATTTTTTGTCTTTCACCTTGATCATGTATGTTGTTTTTACGTAAATAGATCTTCCTGACATTGTATGCCTAGATCCTGATGTTAACACTTTTTTGATTTTTTGCATTCAAACAATTTGTCTTTCAAAACTTTCCGCATTCCTTCTACAGTTTTTCCACTAAACACATCACTCCATTTAGCTTTACATAGTGACTTGTTTTTTTCTCTCCATATAATCTGTTATTAATCTTCTGTGCATTGGTTTAGATTTCAGTTTGGCAGAATTACCTAGCAATATATTAACCTTTATAACCCCGCAATCGGTACACATCAACAGTGTAAAACTTGACATGAAGTAACAGTAATTTCTTTAGGAACATAAATATCTAGTATGTTCCATTCCCCGATTGTAAAAAATAAACTATCTATAAGAATTGTTGTTCTTGAATATGCCGTGAATAATTTCCTTACTAATGTTGTTGAATCAATATTATTTTAGTCTGCTTCTGGTAAATTTACGCCCCCAACCACTTTTATTCTTCCCTCCCGTGTTTCATGCAAGAAAATGCAAGAATTCCTCTAGGTCATCAGCACCTGACTTTGGTGGTCACTCCAACAACTGTTATATGTTCCAGGGTTGTCGTTATCGTCACAGTTACACACTCTGTAGTATTGGTGTTATCACTGAACATGCAATAATCACAGGTCTCACAACTATCTTTAATCACCATTATAACACCTTCACTTGATTCTTTTGTTAGAATGTCTGTTACAGTAAAAACATTTACAACTTGATAGAACTGGTTTCCAGTCAATTTTCTTTAACCATGTTTCACAAACAAAAAACAACATCTATACTGTGGAAATGAAGCAAATTTTCCAATTAAAACTTTTTATTAATGCTCCTAGCATTAACCACCATCAGAGATGCATCAAATGTTGCTATTTGTGAACTGTTAAATTTTCGCCCTACCAAAAATCCTGCCATATGGTTGTCAAATATTGCAAAATATCTGCTGCAAAAATTCTCTTTCCTGATCTTGACAAGAACACGCCATCATATCTGAACACGTGTGCCCAAAATTAGGCTCTGATGCTCCACAGATTTCCATTTTTTTTTAAAATGGGACATTTTTTTCTTTACAAATTTATCAAAAAGTCTTTTCATTCAAAGTAACCTGACTATCCTTTCTATATTTGACTTGTGAAAAATAGATCCTAACACCTGTACAGGCTATGCTAAGAAGGCTGTAAGTTCCCTACTAACAGTCAAGAGAATTCTTGGAGATGAGAAGATTTGCACCATGAATAAAAAGAAATGCATGCTTCCTTACATTAAGGCATTCTAAAGCTGGTCTCACATTAACTATTTCTGCTCCTGGTAAGTATAACGCTACTGGATGTTCATTATCTTCTCTAAAAATGTAAATATCAGTTCCTCTAATAACTGAATCTCCAATTACAATAATATCTCTTCTGACCAATTTGTATAATGGAATGATCTTCATCAACATTAGCCTTATCTATCATGATGAGAAGTGGCAAAATCCCACTCACATGCAAATGAAAAGCCAAGGTAATAATTCACAGGATACTAATGTGCCCTGCAAAGATGTCATGACAGGTCAGATTATACTGCTTTAATGGCTTCAGTAATGGGTTTCCAGAGAAGGAAGGCTCTCTGTTGTTTTGCTAACACAGGTCTTAGAACTCTATTTCGGTTGGGTGGTACATCTCATTAACATTCTTGCCATGGCCTTGTCATTACTTAATTACTGTCCATGTTTTCAAAATTCACAAGGTGTAGGAGAATGCAGGTGTAGAAGCAAGCCATGTTCTGAAGAAATGAGATCACCAGTACTTAAAGAGAGATTCAAAGATACTACCAGGAAGCAGTGCTAGGATGAACACAGCAGACACTCAAGATGTAGTGCTCTATGGTACAGTTAGGATAAAGTCTGCAATAACAGCTGTTATATGGTCTAAAGAGAAATGGACCACGGTGAGCTTAATCTTTCTTTCCAACTTGTGATATCAGACAATTAGCAAATGCTGAAGAAAAAAAAAAAAAAAAAAAAAAAAAAGAGTACAGAAGGGAAGACTTCCAGTGACTAGCTAAATAATCTGGAGGATGTCCCCTGATGCTGGGGCCTATGGAAGCTGCCAATGAACTGGAATGAAATCTAGAAGCAAAGGATGAACTTTGGGATATTAATGATGGACTTCTATGTAGTGAGGAAAAAAGAGAACTGTAAACATGTTTAATATTATGCTTCTTGTACTCCTTAGCACTGTCCTCACTTTTTTCTATTTTTCAAATTTCTTAATTTACTTATTTTTGTTCGTTAATTGGGCAGATGGGCTAGTACAGGACCCATTTCAATCCCTCCCCAGGTCATTTGGCAAAAACATTACATAACAACACAACTGTTTAATGACATGTATGTATTGCAATAAGAAATTTAATGCTAGAATGACAACAAATATGTAAGATTTAACAGCCTGTAGTCTTCAATAGTGATAAAATGCCACTTCATTTGTTTTGTATTTTTCTCTGTTTTTCCGCATTGATCTAGAGGTTTACTTGTGTAGTGCATTTCAGACTTGTGTTTTAGCTCAAGGGGTAGAATAGAAAGTAAACTTGCTTACAATGGATGCCCTACATTTAAAAAAATATATAGGAAAAAGAACTGGACATGATAAACAATGCAAAACACATGGCTAGTGCTGACATTATGCCAGTGACATAATTCTAAAATATGCAGGCATCTAACTTGCATACACTCTGTGTCAGATTACTAGGCACATAGATACATTTTTCCTGACTATGGATGTTAAAAGGATACAACAAGGAAATGAAACATGAAAAATTCAAGAATATAAATTTTTATCTTCAGAGTAAGGGGAAAAAAGAACAAGAAAACAGTTTAGAATGCTGTGCCAGAAAAAATAAGTGGGCATGCAGGAAACTGACAAAGGATTTTGGATGGTAGTAGTCTCAAGCTGGCAAATGCTAGAAAAAATGGCAAGACATTAAAATATTTGGTGCAATTCCAGTAACTATTATATGCAGCAACTATTAAATCAACGACTGGCAGAACTTGCTTTTCAACCATCTATGCCATGTTACCATGGGGTCATTAGAGGTCTCCTTATCCATGCATCATCATTCGTTCCTACACAGGAATTAGAATGAGGAGCACTCAAAATAAATCATTTAAGGTATGTAAAAAGGAGCGATTATGACCTACAGCCCTAATGCCCCCTTAGCAGAACATGAGCAATGCGTCCAAGTTCACAAATGCTTGTATACAACCACATGGGCACAATGCATGGGAATCTATGCTGCATATGTAAAATGCAGTGCAGATGACGACAACCGTCTGGATCCACAAAAAAAGAAATTAAAATGATGCAGACACATTTACCTTCAACTGTAAAAAAAGGGTGAACCAATAACCACCACTCCAATCGCCCCTCTCCCTAGCTGGACCTCAGAAGACTAGACTGCAATTCAAGCCTGGATGGATACCACACGGCATAAAGCCAATGAAAATTACCAGATCTTACAATAAGCAAAGGTCTGAAGGGCATAGTCTTATAGTATCGACCAATGGTATAAATTCAGCCTACAAATGTTAATACCACAAACAGCAAACCTGTCAAACAATCGGATCAAGGGCCCACGTGCACATTGAAGTATGAAGACGGCTCATCTCATCATTATTTCATAGCCTTCAAAATTTACTACACTATCGAATTATGTCAAATAAATGTGCTATGTGGTCCCAGCCTTTGACTAAAACATCCAACTTTTGACAAATCCAAAGTACTACTATACCTGGGCCTTAAATAAAAATCCTTCAATCCCCCAAAAAACATAACAATGCAATAAAAGTTGTCAGTCAATTTACACTAGATATTCAGTAAGAAGGAAGAAAACCGTAACCTTCAAACAAACCACAATGCCTCAGGGTGGTCAAATGTCTTGGCACAGACACATAAGCAATACAAACTAATGAGGAGGCTTTATCACGTAAGATGCAATTCCATTGAAGAACCCAGAAATGTATTTTAGTTTAGCTGACATGCAACAGAAAAGATTCTGCTACACTTAGCAAATTGAAACACTTCTCTATAATACACCATATCACCTACATGCAAAATTATTAGGAGTTTAAGTTATGCCATGCTACCATCTCTAATCTTTGATGATTTTTAAGTAGTAACTGATTATCTACAATGAAATAACAGATTTAATTCATGAGGCAATAAAAGATTTCTTCCAAAACTCTCAATCATAAACAACAAAGTCCGAACACAGCATAGCACTACTTGCCTGATACAACTTAAAACAAAAAGTAACATGCATACTTCCTGACAACAGATGCACTTCAGCTCCTTCAAACATGTGGACTAATAAAATTCTCTTGCCATTTCTCAGGAAAATTATTTCAACACTTGACCACAATCAAATGGCAAAATACCTCAGTGTAAAGAACTGTACCAGTACTGACTATACCTGTGGATAAACTTTGTAAAGGACTAATCTTAGACCATCATGACCAGTTGCAAAATGACTTCACCTATACTGAAAAAGACTTGGTAAACCAATTTTGCAATGAATTAAGACATTACTATAAACTGTTGCAGTGTAGCCTTCTTTAGCAATTAGAAACACAACCAAGGAACCAGCCAATGAAATGTAAGAAATAGCTTTAAATAAGAGTTCAGCTGTTCAAAGAGAAACCAAGGCCTAGTACAACTCCACAAAACAGGTAATTAAATACATCCCAGAATAAGCAGCTATGTTTTCAGCATCTTTTGTACATTGTTACCCACAAAAATCAAACTTGCTTACCACAGTAGTACTCTGGGTTTAAAGACTCCCCAGTTCTCAGAAAGGAATACAGAAGGAAAGCCTTATGATAGACATTCAGATCTAAGCATGACTGGTCAATCTCAGGGCAAGCTGACATGTAGGATCCAAATGTTGCCATAGAAATAAACTTCATTAATTCCACATCAGGAACATATCCAAAGCTGCAGTCATAAGAGTAAACTCCGCCAACCTAAAATAAAAAATACGCTTATTTTTAACTGTTGTACAGTAAGAAATTATCTGAATGTTTCACAAAACAGCATTAAAAAATTTGATGTGGGAAAAAAACTGCAGTAACTGAACAATGGTTAAGATGCTGTGCAGAACAGGAGACCTTATTAGCTGCCTATTAACTCCCGTCTGTAAACTGTGTGAGCCTGGCCAACTTTAGTTGGCTTGGATTTTCAGGTATCCCTTATAGAAGGGATAACATTTTTCCAAGGGAACATTATGTTCATCAAAACAGAAAAATAAAAATAGAAGTACGCTTCACTTCAGTAATACAGCAATGAAAAATCATAGCAATGTTGAAATCAACAAAACTGAAGAATTCGCTTTCATTAAAAAGATTGTTCATTTAATACAGTTATTAGCCACTTGAAAATGCAAGTAGTAACACATTTTAAAATATTTAGTAGATAAGGCAAAAGAAGCTCATGGTGATATATAATCGTATGGCTAAACTTTCTGCTACAAGAAAGGTGGGTGCGGAACATTTCAAGTTCGACAATCCTATTACACCTGAACGAGCTTGCAAGTGGTCTACAACTGCTCACTGGTTCTACTGCTCCATAAATTAAAAGTTATCTCACCTTTAACAATCTAGCTAAGCTACACAAATAACTAAATCGACTGTAATCAAACCTCAGGTTAAAGTAAAACAGTTCAGCACTGTTGTTGAAGTAATATAAACCATACCTCTCAACCGTACCGAATTCACCAATATTTACCGGTTTTGACGGCAAAATAATGGGGTGTCACGAATTTCTGAGCGGGCCCTTCAATTCCTGATTTTTTTTTTAAGTTATGACAGATGTGATGATCAGCTTCATGAGGCAGGCAGTGCCTGTCTGTCGGACTCGGACACGAGAACCTAATGTTTCTTCAGAAGTAATGGTGCTGTCAAATCAGTTAAGTTATATTTGTTTGTTTTTTTTTTTTTTTTTTTTTTTTTTAATGTTACTGCCATACCTCTCATCTTGTTAGAAAAAGAAATTTGGACAATGGTGCAACAAATGCCCCAAAATAGGGATGATTTTTAAATACTGCTCTTACAAACTTTGACAGAATAACTGGTTTTACATTAACATGAATTTTCTGAAGGGTATGAAGACAAACTCAAATATCTACCAATATTTCCTGACTTCAGACTTTAATGATTTGCCAGACGGACCAAAAATACAATGCAAAAATCTGGACATTATTGTCATGGCAAATGTTTTGGGCATTACTGCTAGCAGGGTACTCGTACATGTTTTACAGTAACCCTACATACCTCTCAACTGTCCCTAATTTTGAATCAGTTTTTAGCTCTGTCCCTCTTAATCCCTGCTAAAACTAACTTTTGGACATTAAATCTGTGTTAACCTATGAGCTGCTGCAGTCCATCGGGAAGATCAACTAGATTTCAACAACATTTAGTACCTCTTATAGTGTGCTTTTTCTGGGATTCCCCATGCACTTGTTGCCGCATGGATGGAATACACACTGCGATCAGGGAGCAGCCGGTCACAGATCAGCCAGGTAAGGCAAAGCAGCAGCAATTGGATGGTATTAATGGACTTGACATGTTATTTCTTGGGAAATCCTCCAAGCCGCGCTCGTTTCAGACATGCACTAGTATACCATAAAGTACAGATGTCATTGTGATCAAAGTTCCAGAGCTACTTTTGGCTCTTGTGTGTCCCAGTTTAGCCAACACTTTCCAGTGACGTCTCGGAACAGCTCCAGTTACTGCTGCTTGGTCTAGGAAGATCCTTTTATGAAATCATCACTTCCCACCCCAACATATTACTGTCAGATGAAGCCTTCACTGAAGGCAGATGTAAATAGTTACAACCTGTAACAGAGCTGAGGCACTGTTAGTGCCCCACCTACATGGGCGCACAACTTACTGCACCAGAGGCACACAAAAATATTCTGAGTGGGATCTGGACAAGGATTCAAGGGACCATTACCAAAGGCAAACTAAATCTCTTTACTTGACAAGAGACAGATTCCATGTGAGGAAGATGCAGAATTCTTGAATTCCTAATGAAAGGTCCCTGAAATTCAGAGGCATTGCTGAGGAGGCTACAGTATCTTGCTTGCTCTGCCTTTGTGACTGTCCATGACAAAATATGTTATTTTCTGACATAACTGAGGGAGCAGATCAAATCATTAAACAGTTTCAGATATTACAGTTAGTTACAGAGACCTTTTTTTTTTTTTAGAAAATACACATTTTATACACAAAAGATTACAATTAGATTGCTGCTGGTCACAGCCAAGTTATTAAAGTGATTGAGATGTGGAAGGCAACAAATTTATCCCAACCCAAGACCAAGAGCAAACCTCTTTATGCAGGACAGCCGTTATATGTAATAAAGTCACCCCGAAGCAAAACTAACTACCCGCCATGAAAATTACTTTACCACCACATTGCAACTGCATAACTACGTCAGTAAAGCGAGTACCTTAAGTTAACAGGGCTTTAGATGGTACTTTTCTCTGTCAACACTGTAGAACTTTAATTTTATTAGGGCTGGAGCCTGGCCTGAAAGGAAAATAAGCCGAAACCGTTTTGGTATTTGGTAACCAAAGCAAAGGTAATCTAGTAGCATCCGATAACTATTTATTGGTAATGGCATACTAATGTGAAGAGTTCTTACATCTTCTTTGCTAAACTTCTTTCCACACAAATTGAATTTCTTGTCTCTGGAGTACAGATATAATAGCAGCTTTAAACTGCAATAAGCAACTTGCTGTTTGTTTAAGAAATATAAACCATGAGACATTTGTTTTACTACTAGAAAGGAGATTTGTCTTTTGCCATCTTGCAACTACAGTAACATGGTGGTTTAGATCCAGTACTAGTTTTAGGCTCTGCTTTCACACTAAGATTTTACTTTAGTTTGCCAATTATTTTGTTTTAGGATGACAGTGACTTTGGATGTGCTTGGAAACTGGTTGATGAACTGCCAAAATTGCGGGCATTCATTTTTTTCTTTTTGAAAGGATTTGTGTTTTGTGAGATTATAACACTGCTCTGACAGTGACTGGGATGGTCTTTAGGAAATGTGTTGTGCTCGTGGTTAGTGAATGTAGTTTTGTAACACAGTCTCACCTTCTTCCTTTGCAGTCGTATTGCCATTACATCAAGGTCTACTGTACTTCTCAAATGTCCCTGATATTTACTCAAATTTTAGCTCTATCCTGGTTAATCCTGTTTAAAACTGCTGACATTTGGAGAAAAGGTGAATAAATCTTAATAAGTAATGACAATAATTTGAGTTATACAGACTTACTGTATTTCAGAAAATACTATATTCACATTCTGCTGCTATTCTGTCAATATCTCAAGTTAATAATCCTGCACTACTATTTTAAAACAGTCATGTAACACAACCAAGTAGGCAAGTAATATTATAATACCACAAACGAGAAGGACAACAGACAATAGAAGAAAAACTTTAATCGATCTTAGCGTCTTGGCGTTTGTGGTATTATAATATTTTAAAACAGTCCCATGATAATACCACTCAATCTCTCAGAGCAAGAAATCTCTGGACAAAAGAAGCCAAACATAATGGTGGGAACAAAGGTCCAAAAATAGGGACAGGACAGATTTTAAATATTGCTCATGTAAAGTCAGATAGTTGCTAGAATAATTTGCATTAGTATACATTTTCTGAGGGATACGAAGTCTAAAATTCAAATGTTTGCCATTGTTTATTTTTTAGTGATTTCAAGCTTCATGTTGGTATCCCACAATGCCATTGGAGTGGGTGGGGTTACAATTCTGTATGCAAATTGTACGTTAATCAGCATCCCGATTTTTGGCCAGTTGCACCTACTTTTCATGGGCCTTTGTCTGGATTTTTGATGTTTCTAGATTGAGAAGTATGACATTAACTAAGCTAAGAACTGCTGATTAATTAACACAAACAGCACACAAAATTCCTAAAGGCCTACTTAGTCCGTCAAAAATTTTCAGATCAATTTCTTACTGAATATGCACAAGCAATTCTCAGGACATGTCCTATAGCTCCCCTGTACCCTTATGTTCAAGCTCATACATTCTTAATATCACATTATTAATTCTGACCCTCCAGGTTGAGCTGGAAGCTTGCTTCATGGTTTTATCACTCCTTAGATGCAGATAATCATCTTGAATTTACTCTTGGGCCTTTGAAAGTATGACTTCTTATTTTCATGCAGTTTATTTTCTCTGTATGAAATACACTACCTACACCCCTGTTTACTGCACATTAGGATGCTTGAAGTCTACTGTATCTGCTCCTTTTCTTCTTTGCTACAACAAACTAGACTCATTTTAGTTTTCTTTTTTCCATTTCAGCTGGCTGTGGAGTATTAGTATCTATAAGTGGGGTGCCACACATTACAGAGTTACGGAACAGGCCACTTTCAAATAGATTTATGCCAGGACTGGAAATGAAGTTGAGTGCATACATCATTCGGGGAGTTAAAACTCAGTCCTGAATAAGAAGATTGCTGGACAAGCCTGCTAGGATCTGGACTATCTCACTTAACATAAATTTGCTTGTTGGATAAGGTAGGACACAACATGACAATCTGATGCATTATTTAAACACCTATCTCTCTCTATCCCTCTCATTCCCTCTCTCTGTATATACATACATACAAATGTGTGTGTGTGTATGCATGTGTGAATGCATATCACATATGCACATATATACACATATTGAATATACATATAGGAAAGCTTATAAAAATGGGCAAGGATAACTCATCAACCAGCTTGCTAGCTACATGTGCATCAAATCTGCACCATGCATGGGGAAAAAGCTAGTGCAGCTCACCTAGACTTCACATTTAGTGATGCATCCCTTTCTCCTTCACAAACTACTAAATGCACATTTCCCTTCTTAATGCCTTTTCAAGATGATGGCAAACTATAAAACATGGAAATCCTCTACAAACAAAAAAATATAACAATAAATCAATATAAAAATATTGAACATCAGAGACACACTCCCAACTCAAATACAGCACAATTGTGCAAGAACTTACTGTAACAGAATATACCCTACTTGATCACTGTTGCAGCATTCCTTGCAATAGGGATATCCTGCTGAGGATAGCTGTATGCCTGGCCAGCATAACAAAGTTAGGTCCTTCAATGTGCTTTATGTGAAATGTATTATCTACATCTGAGGCATAACGCACATAAGTGACATATGACCAACAAATCCTCAGAACCGAATTGCCTCATAAGAACAGAAGCAGCAAACGAGGAACAGAAGAAAGATGGTACATGTGCAACCAGAAAGAAAAGAAAAGAAGACCCCTCAGCCAGAGGGAGAAAAAAAAAACAGGGAAAACGAGCAAGGGACCGAATGCTGCTAATTACATTACCTACTGTTATGTTAAGTTCTTACACAACCATACTATGTCTTTCATTAACCACTGTCGCAGTATTCCCTACAATACGGACAGTACTAGAGCTAATGTAAAGAATTGGAGAAGGAAGAAGGAACTGAGTAACCTGCCAAAATCCATGGAGGATGCAGCTAGCAAAACTTGTTCTGGCCCTAGAAATCACATCTAAATAGTATGGCTTATTAAAAAATAAGCACAGAAAACCAAGACCAGCTTCCAAAATGAATCTGACATTGAAACCTTTAAAAAAAAAGCTCAAGAAGAGGCAACCACCTATTAGAATGAGCACCGAGGAAGGATGTTGGTTGCCATGAAAAGAATAACAAAAGGAAATGGCCTTAGAAATCCAAGAAGAAATGGATTGCTTAGAAACTGCCAAAACCAATTTCCTGTCCTGAAAAGAAAGTAAAAGTTGGTCAGATTTCCTAACATCTCTAGTCTTGTCAAAATAATATATGAGATGTCTATGCAAATCCAAAGAATGGAGAATTCCCTCAAAGACACATAATTGACTACTATAGGCATAAAAGGAGAATTATTTCTAAGAGAGATACGTGTTGCGGAAAACCAGAAAAAGAGGAAATGACATAAGGGTCTAAAGCTCACAGACTCTTGGCAGAAGTCAGAGCCATCAACAAGACAGTTGTCCAGGTACAGAATTTTAAAGAGAAAGAAACTACCGTCTCAGGAGGTGGCTGAGTTAATTTTTCAAGAACAATGTTCAGGTCCCAAGAAGGAGGCATGAGTTTTTTGAAGGCCTAATATGAAAGATACCTTTTGAGAAACTGTTTAACCTCAAACATACAGGACAGTGGTGGATCCAGAGGCAGACAAACAAAAATGGCGACAATTGAGCTTTAACAGAAGAGAATGCCAGACCAAACCTGAGCAACTTACACAAATAAGAAAGAACAGGAATATTAGGGGAGGTAGTTGGGAAACCAGGCTTGAGTACCAGGAACTTTACTGGCAATTGAGACTGGACTCCAGCAGGTTTCCCGGCTTGAATGAAAACATCAATATTAATAGTGTTTTGAAACTAAGGCAAGCTCGTTTATAGAGTTGAACAAATACTTACACTGGTTTTAAGGTGTACAGCAGAACAAAGTCCTGTTTTATTTTACTTTAGAATACACATTTGATTATATTAGTGCAGGTAGTAGGTGTACAATTGTTTTAGACTATAATAGTGGTACAGCACACTCTTAGAAGAATATTTTATTAGACTTTTGGTGTGATTTTTATGTTTATGGTTACATGCACCTTTAATGTCATTGGTTTGTGTGTTAAGAGGTTATTTTTATTTTTTTATTTTCATTTTAAAACTATGACATTGCAATAACATTTATATTCATGTATAAATTTTTAAATAAGTATTTGTTCTACAAAGACTTTACAGACTTTAAACTTCTTGTTTACAAGAAAGGATTTTACTATTAGTAGTTTGAGCCTAATTGGTTGCATTTTAAAAATGTGTTTTAATGGTCTGTGGATTTAATTAATGAGGTCATGTGATACTTGAGATGTATATTTAAAGCTTAGAAGCGAAGCATTTATTTGTTTCACCTTGATAAAGCTCGGTATTAACCGAACAAAAGCACTTGGTTTACGTTGGTTCCAATAAAAGCTTTGTTACAACAGTTTCATTGTTTGGGATTCAGCACGCATTGTGTTCCAGTTATATTTGTTACTGATTTTCCGGGTCCTGTGGTGCCGGACTTGTTTATTTCTTCGAAAGAACAGGAATAGCTACTAAAAGAGGGTACTGTTCCTTGTTGTGACACAAGGAAGAAAGTATTTTCTACTTATGCAACAAAAAATGTTCTAGTAGTGGGTTTTCTGGCCTCCTGCAAAACATGAAGCACATTATCAGAAAACTGGTGACTAAAAGGAATCAATCCTGATTACCCACAGGGTCAGTTGCAGGTTGAGAAAATGAATTAGCCCTTTTCCTATGTGAATGGAAACATCCTGTGGGATAACTTCCAATGACTGGGTTCCCCTTCTTTTTCATTCAGCCAGCGGCAATGTTGTCTGGGCCAAAAGGGAGCCACTAACAAGATTTTGGGCTTGTCACACACAATCTTATGTAGGAACTTCATTTGGAACTTCATTAATTTAACATTTAAAATCACATTTAATATGATTACTTCTTATATATTGACATGACTACTTTTGATATATATAATTAATCAAGTCCGTCTAGTGCTTAAATGAATTGATACAGTCAATATATACTTTGTGTGTCAAGCAAGATGTTTATATGCGGTCACATTCGTATTTGATGTATTACTAATGGTGTAAAATTGCATAGATGTAACTTTTTGTTGCAACCAAACCACTGTTTGACAGATTTTTGGTGTAGCGCCTTTAAGAAATGTTATTTTATTTGGCGCCAAAAAGTTAATTTAAATGGATTGAATGCTTACATCTGTAGTTCTGAAGAAGACCATTGTGATTTGGTTGAAAGCGCTAAACTGCTCTCAGCGTTTTGCTTGTCCTAGTGTACTATGTCAGTAAGTTTTTTGTTTTTTACTTCAGTGTTTGTCGTATGTATCGTTCGTTTCTGGCGTTATGTGGATTAAACTTGTGGTTTAAAGAACTAGAGTGGAGTCTATTGGAACTGTTTCGCTTATTGGTTGGTACCGGAGTTGTACGAGTGGTATGTAGGAACTTTGGCAACAGAGGAAGAAGACAATGTGCATACAGGAACATCCCTTTTCAAGGAACAGACATGGCATCCAACTTGTAAGCCTTGGCACTTGGCACTCTGGAACAGAACTTGTGGAGTTACCTTTTCTGAGGGAAAGAAAAAAAAAAAAGTTATTCGAGAAGAACCCACCAATATATAATGTTTAGGAACATCTCTGTATGAGGCATCCACTCATGAGGATCTGCTCAAACTGTCTACCACTACACTGTATTCTGATGGGATACAGACCAACTGAAGAATCAAGTGATGCCGAATGGCAAAAATCCCATGTTTTGAGGGATAATCTGCAAAGGGTTCATGTTGATTAACTGAAGGCAAATCATAAAACATTCAGTAAAGGTGCCTTTGGCAGACATTATATCAATTTTTTTACAAGGAGGCAAGCTGCCTTGCACCGCCCCATTGTGAAGGGCATCTCCCTACACCCACTGGACTTATATATACCAACTCCAGGTTGCGCAACGGTGGAGAAAAAAGCAAACTCCACTGCTGGCAAAAGTTTTGGCAAACAGCACTCATTCCTTTTACATTCACAGTAAGACTTTGTTCTGCCCTGTTTATTTATGTACCACATGACAGTGGTATCGTCTGATGCAGCCCCTTGGGACTGTAAATCACAGCTCCCCTGGAATTGGGGTAATATCCGTTTCAGGTACACACCCTCATTGTTTAATGCATACATGTACAAATGTACACATATATTCATGTAAATAAGACACACACACACACACACAGTCTGGAACAGTGAACAATTAATGCGGGGGGGGGGGGCCTTAACACTTACCTGCAACCTGGATGAAACACAGCTGTAGTTGTACTTGTAACAAGGTAAGAAACCTTACACTGCTATAGTGTGAGATCAAAGCTGGTAAGAGAAAATTCAAAGTGGAAAGGGATAATGATGAAACAGGGGGGAAGCTCAAGAAACAAGGAGAGACTAGGATTTTGGGTGCAGGCCTTTAAGGGGAACAACAATAATCATAATGAATATTATATCCATAAAGTAGCATAAAGTATCCAAAGAACTAAGCCAACATGAGACTGGAGAAAGGAGATACTGACAATAAGGATGACTGCAATTATAACAACACTATAGACAATAAGCAAAAGGGGTCTGTTATTTATTGGAGAAAACTGGCAAAGGAACCAAGGTACTGGGAGCAAGTAACTAGATAGGGAAAGATGACAGAATGGGAAGACACCAATAATTTGTTTGGACTGCAGGTTAGAGATTGCCTTCCCTATCAAGGATTGATATCAGAGTACAGGTAAAGAGAAAGAACTAGGAGGACTCTAAATGAAAGACCCGCACTGTTAGAGTTTTTAGTAGAAGTTAGAACATAGGCTGCCATTAAAAAAAATAGTAGACCATATAAAATATTGCATGATAACTATAAGAATCAATCACAGGAGATTAGAAAGGGTTGGGAAGAGAGACTGGATAAGCAGTTCACAAAGAAACAATGGGAGGATATATGTGTATCTCCCAAATATGTAACAAAACCCGGAGTATTTAGGACTTTTGCTTGGAAATGTTTACATAAATATTTTTGTACGCCAAGTAAACTAGAGAATTTTTCCTCAGGTAGACAGCAAATGTTGGAGTTGTGACGGGGAAGAAAGAGGTAATAGGAAACATATATTCTGGGGTGGAGTGAGTTGACGGACTTTAAGGATTCCCTGCAGGATGCACTGTCAGTGATGCTGGGTGGGTGGATTGGTGTGATGAGGGAGATGTTTTTTCTTAGCTCTGATAAAGAACTGGAACTGCCTAGACATGGTAAGGCCTTGCTGTATCTAATTATGGTGGCTGCCAAAAAACAATTACTAGAAAATGGAAATCACAATCTAAACCAATTATACTAGAAGTAGTGAATATAGTAACAGAGATAAAACAACTGGAACTGAGATCTTTAGAAAAGGGTAGGAGTAAACTACAGAGAAAAAATGGGAATTGTGAGAACAATACATATAGGGGAGGAATGAGGTTTAAAAGAAGGCAGGACTTAAAATGAGCTATGTAATGTCTGAAAATGATTGGGTAGATTATAAGTGGTGTGTAATGTTTGCAGCTAGGAGTGTTTCAGTATGGTTTGTGATGTAAAATGCTTGCAACTAGAACTGTATTCAGTGTGGTTTCTTTTCATTTATATATATGTATGACTGCCTCAGATTAATGAAAATGTTAATTCTACAAGATGTTTTGGGGAATTTTAGAAGAATAAGGATGTCACCTTCTGACTGCTCAAGGATGAAATAAATTGTGACAGAGAACAGGATTATTTCAAAAGGGAATAATTTGTTGACTTGGAAATGTGCCAAGATGATGTTCAGCATTCACCTCTCAGACAGCCTAAAAAGGTGTTCAGACTGAATCGGAATAAGGTAACCAGCAGTCTAGAGTCAATGCCAACTGAGTTATGGAACTTGATGGGAACGCTTGATATCTACAAGAAAAGGCTTGAAGCTGCTATTACTGATGATGCAGAATGCCTGCAAGGCCAGAAGGAGGTGTTGGAACTCTGCAGACAAGTAGAAGAGCTACAGGAAAATATATGAGAAATAAGCAAATTAATACTCATCCTAGTGGGGTGGAGGATAAGACAAAAAAGAGAAATTTAAAGTTAAATGTAGCTTGGAGACAAAAGAGGAAAGTGACTTGCTGGGTTATGTGACAGGTAAAATGGCCTACGGGACTGATTTTACCAAGGACTATATGAGCATTGCATTGGCAAAATGCTTGTCACTATGAGAAAGGAAGTCAGATAAAGAAAGCCCAGGCTAACAAATATAAAGTTTTCAACTTGATGCAATAAAAAGCAGGTAAAAATTGGAAGTGGCACAAAGAACGGTGTTTGTGGGCCAACATTATTTGGAGGTGACTTTTATGAGCCATTCTCTATATCTGGATGTGATGGAGTGTAAATATAAAGGTCTGAAGTTCACGCTGTTGCTTTTGCTATAAAGATATTTTGGAATACAAAAGTATTGGGTGTACCAATATGACACAATTAAAGATGTAACCAGTGAGACTGACACAGATGAAAATGTAGCAAGTGGGAAAGTCATGACTGATCTGAATCACTGATAACATCAAAAAACTGGAGAATAAGTGCAAAACAAAGTTTGGTTCAACAGTGTTTGTCTTACTTGCAACAGAGAAACCATGAACGGGAAGGCTAGACAGACTGAGAAGAGTAAAACTGGCTCGTAGTTTAAGTAACTGCAAGACTGTTTGTTTACACTGTGATAGTAACACTAAAAATGAGCTGTCAGGCAGCAGTATACTTTTCAAAGAAGATAAAATAAACTCATTATTGCAAGGAAGAACACAGAGTTCAAAGAGTTCAACCAATACACCACAGATAGCTGTTAAAAAATAACTTCTTTGAGCTGGGTCTTCTCAGCAGAGGTTAACCAACTCCCCTTGACCTCTCTTTTTGGAAAGGTGTCTCAGGATGGGACAATACTATAAGACATACATTTCTCACAAACCATCCCAAACAAATACTCCTCTCCCCTGGATCAGACTGAGGTTTCCTGCTTCCGAGCCTGAGAGTCCTATCTTCGGACTTGTCAATCAAATTCAAGTTGACAATGACCTTTCTGGAAAATTCCATGATCTAATCCCTTCAATAACCAATTAAGATAGTGTCTGTGTGTAGCTAGTCATCATCCATACAGAAAAATAAAACTAATGTTATTCAGTAAAACAATTACTTTCAACCAGAGAAAAAGGTCACTGTTTACACTCTATAGTTAGCTGCAACTCCAGAGCAAAATACTTTACAAGTCCTTTGCAATTTTTTTTCATAAAACCATTTACAACATTTCTGTTTTACATATCTGCTGCATTTTTCAAAGAAAATCATAGCAGCAAACTTTATATACTTTTTATACATTCCAAAGCCTTGTTACTAAACACACTTGAATGCTTTTAAAAAGAAGTTATGTACTCACCATAATGATCCCTCTGTGTTGTCAGTCTTCATTTATCCTTGACAGATTGGTTCAGTTCCAATCTCAGAAATGTCTCTGCCATTACTACAGCCAAAAACTGTCAAGCTTCACCTCTACCTAAAATCCCTCTCTCCTAATTACGTCAGATCAAGTTTGCAGAAAATCTGTAAATATTTTAAAACACAGATACATCTATACAAATATAAATAAATATACACACACACACACACACACACACACACACACACACACACACACACACACACACACACACACACACACACACACACACGCACGCACACACACGCATGCACACACACGCATGCACACACACGCATGCACACACACGCATGCACACACACGCATGCACACACACACGCACGCACACATGAAGTAAGCCACATAGAAACCTTATCCACTGTATTTGGGTAGCATAACAGTTCAGGCTCATGTGATCCATTCCACCAAAAACTTTGAGGACGAGGGAAGGAGGAGGGAAGTCGAGGATAAATGAAGATCGACAACACAGATGGAATGCTATGGCGAGTACATAACTTCCTTTATCTGATGATGTTGATCTTCATTTTCTCTTTGACAAATGGGACACAGTCTCCAGCTACCTAAAAACTTGGGTGGACTCACAGAAGGATATTCCTAAGCACCATCAAGCCAAAAGATGATCTTCCCCTAGACTAGACACCAAGTCCATTTTGTAATGAGTAATAAAGGTATGGGGAGAAGCCCAAGTAGCTGCTGCACATATGTCATCTATTGAAGCTCTAGACTGGAAGACTGTTGACATGGCTACAGACCTTGTAGAATGTGCTGGTTTAAGCAAGATTAGCTTGTTTTTATCATAAATGAAATAAATACAATCTTTCAGCCACTTAAGAGGGTAGTCTTGCTGACTGCCTTGCTCAACTTTGCAGTAGAAAAAGACAGTTGACTTGATTGTCTTATGGTTTTTGTTCTGTGAAGATAAATAGGTAATTGTCTATGGATGTCTAGTAAATGTAGAATGCATTCCCCTTTGTTAGGATGATTAGGGAAGAAAATCAATAAATTAATAGTCTGGTTGATATTAGCCTCTGACACTACCTTGGGCAGGAAGGAGGGGATTTGCTCGTAAATATATCCTATCCTTGTGGAAGACAAGGTAAGGAGGTTCAGATAAGGCCTGGATTTCCGAAATTCTTCTGGCTGAAGGAATGGCTACCAAAAAGAGTGTCGTTCAAGATAGAGACTTCAGATAACATTCCATAGAGGGTTCAAAAGGGGAATTATATTACCGCCTGCAGTACTAAATTCAAATCTCAAGGAAGAGTTATATCTTTATATGGGGGTTTTAACAAAAGAGTCCCCCTCAAGAACAATTTATAAAGCCTGCGAGAGGCTAAAGAACTTTCTTCTAAACCATTGTGAACATTAGAAATCACAGCCAATAGTAGTTTGATGGTGGATGAAGCAGCCTCAGCATTGAACACAGAGGCTAAGAAATCTAAAACATGCTCAGTTGAAGGAGAGAGAGGGTCAAGTTGCTTTTCATGAGCCCAAATTTTATATCTCTTCTACTTATTTAAATACAGTTTTCTAGTAGAAGGTTCATAAGCTGATAAGAGAATGTAACATACTGGACAGGACATATCAGGATGCCTGACAACTAGTGGAAATACAGGAACCATGCAGCCAGCTTGAGGTTCAAAATATTTGGGTGAACAAGGCCGTCTAGATGGGACAGGAGATCTGGCACTTGGTCCAGAATCCAAGCTTGATGAATCCAGTGAGTCCAAAAAAAGGGGAAACCAAATCTGTCAGGGCAAAAAGGGGGCAATGATTATTACTGTACTCTTCAACCTGTTTGCTTTCTGTAAGAATTTGGGGATTAGAGGCATTGGGGGAAAAGCATACAGTAGACCAAGGGGCCAATCGTGGCGGACAGTGTCCCTGGGTGACCTTCCTGGAGGGGGAACAAGGGTGAAATAACTGCTGCATTTGTTGTTTAGGGGAGCTGCAAACAGACTGCAGCAAGGTTAACCCCAATGACAGAATATCATCTTCGCCACTTCTGGATTGAGGGACCATTCATGAGGCTGAAGGATGTATCTGTTTGGCTCGTCTGCAATCACACTGGAACTCCCCGGAATGTGCGTTGCTATTAGAAAATGGTTGGAAGAGGTTGCCCACTGCCACACTCTTGAGGGCTTCTTGATAAAGGGAATAAGACTTAGTTCCTCCCTGTTTGTTGCTGTACCAAACCACTGACATACTGTCCACTAGAATTGCAATGGTCACCTGAGTAAGAGCAGTCTGACAGGCCTGCAATGCAAAAAGCACTGCTCTTATCTCCATGACACTGACGTGCAAATTGGCCTTTAGTGGGGACCAAGCGTCTTGGATCGTCTTAACCAGATAATGTCCCCCACCCCATCTGTGAGGTGTCCGTGGTCACAATGGCCATTGGTTCTGGAAAAACAAAGGGATGACCATGAAAAATCTGTTCAGAATGCATCCACCAAAAAAGGTCCATTCTGCAATGATTGGTGATCAAGATTTGGTCTGACACTGGGTGATGAAGGACAGACCACTGGGAAGTTAGCAGCCATTGCAGAACTCTTGTATATAATGTGGCTAACGGGGTTAGAGTTAAGGAAGCTGCCATGGATCCTAGAGCTTGCAAGACTAATTGCGATGGAACTTTCTTCCTGAGAATTAACTTTTGAAACTGAACCACAATTCTCTGGTGTCATTCTAGAGGAAAAGATGCTATCATCGTTTGAGTACTCAGTACTGCCCCTATGAATTTTTTATGTGTCAGGGTTAAATGTGTCTTTTCTAGACTGACGGTAATCCCCAGATGGGCAGAGGTGTGGAGGGTGTAGTCTCTGGCTACTATTATTTGATGCTTGGTCAACGCAGTTATGAGCCAGTTGTCCAAGTATGGAAAAACTCAGTACTGCCATGCATTTGGTGAACACCTTGGGGGCTGTGGCGAGTCCAAAGGGCAGTACTCTGTACTGATGAGGACCGACTCCCAGCCGAAAGTGGAGGAACCTTCTGGAGCGTTTGTCCATTTTTACATGGGGAATATGTATCCTGAAGGTCTGTTGAGCACATCTAGTCATCTTTCTTTAGAAAGGGGAGACTAGACTATATCATGACCACCCAGAATTTTGTTTGTGAAACGATTTATTCAGCACACTGTGTTAGATTTTATTAATATTAGTCTGAAATTAATTATGTTGTAAATATGCTGAAAGAAAAGGCTTGCTTAAATGCAGAAACAGAGTTTAGTAATATGTGATCAGCAGTCATACTAAATGACCATGGCTTGGAAAAGGAATCTGCTGAATGGACATTTTTCCCTTACAGACTCAAACAGGATGTATGCAAGAACAAAAATGCAAAATCTGCTTTTAAAGAACACTGACATGCTTTTCTGCATATAAAAAATGGACACAATATGTTTCCTAAAACAACAGGATATGTTTATGACACTGTGACAATGTGTTCTCAGAAATATGTTTTTCTGCATGAAAAACAGGATATGGCACAAGAACAGGTGTTTTTATACAAAGATCCAAATAAAATACAGGATGTTCACACTGTCAGAAAAGCTGATCTCTGACAATGTGTTTTCTCAAAAATATGTTTTTCTGCATAAAAAACAGGATATGCTTATCAGCATTGGCACAAGAACATATGTTCATATACACAGATCCAAATAGAATACAGAACAATGCGTTTCCTCAAAAATATGTTTTTCTACATGGACATCAGGACACTGTTACAGGATATTCACACTGTCAGAAAAGCTGGTCTCTTACAAGACATTGTTAAACAAGGAAGCTTAGTATTGTTTCTACAGGACTAAAACTGTATATAAAGAGCTGTATAAATCCAGTTATGTTAGAGGTATGGTAGGGACTCATGTGTCCCAAGGTAAATGTTATATCTCTCACATCATCTGTACTATATGAGAAGTAAAGTTGGAACAGTACTTTTAAGCTGCAACGGTTGTCCAGTTTGATTTATTATAAAAGTTATTTGTTACTGCTCTCTAAAGTTGATACTGCAAAGTATATTCTCTCATCAGTGTATATTCTGCAAGTTTCTGCATGCAACAGACTGTGAATGCAAATATAACCAGACTTTGAATTTTAGCAGAATCCAGCCAGCAAGACTGAGTGTCTTAAGAACACTTCAAATCCATCCCACAGCAAGAAGCAGCAAGCAGAGAGAGCTCAAAATATTTTTTCAATGGCGAGGCAGCTGAGTGACTAGCTCAATGTAATTTTTTTAATTGCAAGCTAGCCTGCATTTGAACCTACAATCTGCAATTCAAACACAGGAGGAGTGATGGTAAGCCCTGCAGAGGGTCACTTCAGTCAAATTGCAGTAACTAACATTTGTACGTATGTGTAAATCCTAAACAGAAGTATTCCAGTTTATGCAGCTTGCAGTAGTAAAGTTTTTTAGACGTCTACAATCTGGAGTGAGACTAGTTCAAGAAATTTGCAGTGCCATAAATTCTTCAAGAAAAGGTGAATGCCCACTAGCACAGTAGTCCGCTGCCTGTTGTGCTTTCCCAGCTTCTCAAGTGACTTTGAAAAATTTCCAGCCATCTGCAACAACAGCCTGATCACCTGTTTTCTTGCTCACTGGTAAGACTTTTTTCTACGTCACATTTTTTAGTATGGTTGCTATTCGACAGTTTGGATATTAAACAGTCTGGATATTAGATTAGACAGTATGGATATTTTCATGCATAATTTAAGCAAATGTAAAAAATTGCTATGTTGGTATACACAGCACATTAGTAAATGTAAAACCTTATTAGGGCAGGTTGATAGTAAGGCATTATGCAAATGTATTACAATATTTGACTGGTATCTCAAAGAAAACCATGTGAAATATGACAAATGTTTATTGTGTGATTCAACAAAAACTGCATTTTGTGTATTATGTCATAAAAAATATTGCATCATATTGCGAAAAAAATAGACTGTAAAGACAGATCTGAAGAATCAACTAAGGGTAAAGTGTTTCCATTACATTCTGATGTTGAACAGTTATATCCTGTCACCACATGCGAGTCAAATCAGTTACTGATAGAACCCCTAGTACATTTTGTTACAAAGGAATGTAGTAAACTTCTAAAAGACAGACACAATGAGTTCAGGAAGCTTAGACAAGTTATAGATACATCTTTTCAAAAGTGCACAGGAGTTTCAAATTCAGCAGAAAAGCTTACTAAAGAATGTCAGAAAGACCATGCAACATTACTGAAACTTCAACAGCAGTTGCAGGATAAAGGAAATAAATTAGCTGAACTGACAGAGACTGGGAACTTCCTGCATACACAGTTAATCTGTGCAAAAGAAATATATTTTATAATATGTTTATGTTTTGAAAATGGTTAAACATACATGGTAGGATGGTAGGATCTGATGTCTGGACAAATCATTCTTAAATGTTTTACTTTCATTCAGTTAAAGCAAGACATCTATCAGTACTACAGTAAAGTAAAGCATATGAATGCCATTCATTAGCATAGTCAAAAGGTAAACAAAACTGTTCTAGTGTATTATAATATATAAATTAAATAAAAATAGATGAGTAAAAATTTAAAGTCACAAGACATGACATGCTTGTATAAAGATATACATATACAAGACAGACATGCATGTGTGTTCTTTTCATCTAGAGTACAAATGTTACAATACACAAGAATAACAGGCAGACAACAGCAAATATAAATAATATAAATATAAATGTGTTGGTTAAACTAATATCTATTTTGTTTTTTACAATTTGTTTATAATTATATAGTAACACCAAACAGTTAAAGTTCTGAATTTTAAAAAGAAAATCACAGATGGTATTATTCAAACAGTTTTTGTAAAATTAATGACAGGACAGTTAAATAGTTAAATACATTAAAAAAAAATACTGAAATCCATGTAAGGTAATTGTAAAATAATGTCTATTTATGTTATATAAATGCATAGTTATGCAAATCACAATCACATTAAAGGAAAAATGCTAAAAGAATTAACTATAGTTTATAGAGTATAAAATGTGAGCTCAGACCTTCCTAGACTGAATTAATAGTTACAGGAAATGCTGGAAAGATAAGATAAACAACAAGACTTATTGCCAGATAAGTAGCTTGAGTTTTTCTAAAGCATCATTGTTATTAAAACATAATTGTTAGAATGTTTACAGGCAACACTATTTGGTAATTGTAATAAAATGCCACAATTATGCATAGATGTCACTCATAATCTGTTTGCAAGTAAATGTTAAAAGAGAAGAAAAAACACAGTTGCATCAAGTACAGCCAGCAAATGGGCTATAGTATATATACAGTTCAAATCAATCGTGCAGGAGGGTGTAAATACCTACTAGAGGTAATATACAGTGAAAGCTTTATTTAGTAACCTAATAAAATAAATGTATAACCAAAGTGTTGGGCTGACATACATTCTATTCTCACAGCATAGGGCAGGTAAACAGTTTTGAAGTACTACAGGGGGAGGGGTACTTTCTCAGTTTTACACTGACTGTATAAGGGGGAAGGGCACTTTCTCAGTTTTACACTGACTGTATAAGCAGTACTGCACAAGGGTCTGAAATAAAGTTACAAAGAAAATAAACAAGGGTCTGAAATAAAGCTACAGAAAAAATAAACAACAAGGGTCTGAAATAAAGCTATAGAAAAAATAAACAACAAGGGTCTGAAATAAAACTACAGAAAAAATAAACAAGGGTCTGAAATAAAGCTACATAAAAATAAATAATAAGGGTCTAAAATAAAGCTAGAGGAAAAATATCTCATTCCTTCTTGACAATACTCTTTTAGGGAGAGGAAAAAACAGGTATTAGTGTATTAGAAATACTGGTAAACTGGATTAAACCTGACAGGGTAAGATATTTTACAAGTTGTTAATAGCTATCATAAAGGTTATTATTGTATTATTTAGTATTAAATTGCATTTACAACCTGTTAAATTGTAAAGCTATACAAGAGATGGTTTAAAAAACAAGAGATGCTTTAAAATTGCTTTATTAAAGCTATACAAAGAGAATAAAGATAAATGTTTCTAATAGCAAGAATGGTCACTATTTCAATATGTTTTTGACAAAACAATGTTGGTATAAAAAAGCATGATGTAGTTTAAAATAACAGGACATATGATTTATTATCTAAGCCCAGTTCAGTATTTTACCAAGATGTTAATGGGCAGTTCAAAGACATGACCACAATGTTATGGTTAAAATGACATTAAAATTGTGTGTTTTCAGTAGTGTATAAATGCTTGCAGTAGCACATGGTTACTGTCTCTTGTAGTTAATTCAACAGTTGCAAAGAGTTAATGGAACAGTTCTAAGTCATAAATTAAATTCTGTGATTGCAAAAGAATAAATTGATCAAGTTAAAAAAAATAACATTAAAGCAGACACAGCTCATAACTGATAAAATATTTTCACAGAATGGTCTGCCAAAGAAAAAAAATGTTAAATACATTCAGTTTTGGTAGTAATACTTAATATCATTGTATTAACTATGTAAAATTGCATTTTGACTTGTATCAATAGAAGACTATAGGTTTGTTTCTTAATGTGTTTTCTATATAAAATGTTTTGAGTATGTTTAAAAACAGAGGGAATTGTTAGATTTTATTAATATTAGTCTGAAATTAATTATGTTGTAAATATGCTGAAAGAAAAGGCTTGCTTAAATGCAGAAACAGAGTTTAGTAATATGTGATCGGCAGTCATACTAAATGACCATGGCTTGGAAAAGGAATCTGCTGAATGAACATTTTCCCTTACAGACAAAACAGGATGTATGCAAGAGCAAAAATACAAAATCTGCTTTTAAAGAATGGACATTTTTCCCTTACAGACTCAAACAGGATGTATGCAAGAACAAAAATGCAAAATCTGCTTTTAAAGAACAATGACATGCTTTTCTGCATATAAAAAATGGACACAATATGTTTCCTAAAATAACAGGATGGACACAATATGTTTCCTAAAACAACAGGATATGTTTATGACACTGTGACAATGTGTTTTCTCAGAAATATGTTTTTCTGCATGAAAAACAGGATATGGCACAAGAACAGGTGTTTTTATACAAAGATCCAAATAAAATACAGGATGTTCACACTGTCAGAAAAGCTGATCTCTGACAATGTGTTTTCTCAAAAATATGTTTTTCTGCATAAAAAACAGGATATGCTTATCAGCATTGGCACAAGAACATATGTTCATATACACAGATCCAAATAGAATACAGAACAATGTGTTTCCTCAAAAATATGTTTTTCTACATGGACATCAGGACACTGTTACAGGATATTCACACTGTCAGAAAAGCTGGTCTCTTACAAGACATTGTTAAACAAGTAAGCTTAGTATTGTTTCTACAGGACTAAAAGTGTATATAAAGAGCTGTATAAATCCAGTTATGTTAGAGGTATGGTAGGGACTCATGTGTCCCAAGGTAAATGTTATATCTCTCACATCATCTGTACTATATGAGAAGTAAAGTTGGAACAGTACTTTTAAGCTGCAAAGGTTGTCCAGTTTGATTTATTGTAAAAGTTATTTGTTACTGCTCTCTAAAGTTGATGCTGCAAAGTATATTCTCTCATCAGTGTATATTCTGCAAGTTTCTGCATGCAACAGACTGTGAATGGAAATATAACCAGACTTTGAATTTTAGCAGAATCCAGCCAGCAAGACTGAGTGTCTTAAGAACACTTCAAATCCATCCCACAGCAAGAAGCAGCAAGCAGTAAGCAGAGAGAGCTCAAAATATTTTTTCAATGGCGAGGCAGCTGAGTGACTAGCTCCATATAATTTTTTCACACTGAGATCTAGAAGAGGTCTCCAGTCCTCTGTCTTTTTTGGTACTAAAATAAATCTTGAGTAGGTCCCGTAACTTCTTTGTCTGGCAAGACTTGCTAGATGACTCATTTGTCCAGCAATTTCTGAATTTATTGCACTGCTGCATCCCTCTTATTGGGTGGAACATCAGGGGCTTTCTTTTGAACGGGGGGAGGTTGAGAAAAGGGAATGATATAATCTCTGGATATGATCCATTGCACCCAGAAATCTTTTGTTAAATTTAGTCAGGTGTTTAGGTGCAAGAAAAAGCATCTCCAGACTGTCTCCACTGGTGGACAATTGGGTTCCCTTCAAGAATGCTGAAAAGGCTTGTTTGAGAAAGAATCACTGAAGCCCTGATTTTGCGGACCCCCCACCACCACCACGAGGATGGAGTTTCTCATTTTGGTCCCCCCCCTTCCCCTGGGGGAACTCTCTCCACATGTGTCTTGGAAAGGATTTCTTGAACCACATTTTTCCACCACTCTTCTGATTCCTAGAAAAGGATCTTTGAGGGGGGGGGGTGGAGAAACGTACACCCACAGCAGAAATGGTCTTACCATCCATCTTGCACCTGGAGAAGGTCTTTTACTTTAGGCCAAACAAAGAAGTTCTGTCAAAAGCAACACTGATGAAAGAAGACTTGAATGGTTCCGCAGTGTCACATAAGCTCATCCAGGCATGTCTCCTTATGGCTACGCCTGCACCCGCTGCTGCAGATGTCCCTTCGGCTGTATGAGTGATCAGCCTCATGGACAAACTGGACACAGACTCCAGGGTGGCTAACTGGGAAGCCAGTTTCTCTAGGACTCCCTCAGCTACAGCTCCTGCCAGGATGTCTGACAACACCTTAATCAGATCCTGTTGGAGTCTGGTGAAATGTGCCAAAACATTCAAGGACCTTATGGCAAAGGTTGATGAAGCATAAACCCACTTCCCAAACCTGTCCATGACCCAAAACTCTCTACTGGGCAGATGGACAGAACAACTCTCTTCAGCAAGTTCCTTTTTTGTGGCTGCCGCTATGACCATAGCATCTACCCCCAATCCCTTAGGGTTGTCTTCTGGATCAGAAAGAATCTTGTCTGGCCCTTTGGGGATGGGCTCGATGGAGTCCACACCCAGTAGAAAATCAACTGGATGAGTTCATCAGTGGGTGGAATCACCCAAGAGGTAGATAGGTGGGTGCTGAAAGCCTGCAAATAAATAGATTCCTTAGAGGAAGGGTTTTGGGACTTCCAGCCACCCCTCTGTTTTAAAATTTCCAAGATCTCTCCAAATGAGACATCTTCAGGGGTAACAGTGGGAACCCTTCCCCTCATCAAAATCTGTGCGTTTGACTGATTCCTGGGGGAAATCCAAGTGCTTCATCTTGAACTTCTTCTTCTGAGGGACCTCGTCAGGGAGATAATTTGGGGAGGTATCAGAGGATGACAGTACCTATGCCTGTGACACCTGAGGTTTCAGCATCCACTGTCTCAGTGGAGAGGCAGTAGGAATAACAGAACTAGGGCAAGGAACCTATCCCGAGAAGGAAGGCACTGACAGGGTCTCTACAAGAGAGAGGGCCCGCTACATAGCCTCAAAGGCTGGTCCTCCTGAAGAGGGAAGGAAGCCCAGAACTGAGAAGGACAGCTTCAGAACCGGGGTCACGCCCCGCTCCGAAGAACCAACTCCCGAGACCGAAGCCTGAGTCGAACTAACTCAAGCCACAGCTCTGAGAACCAGAGATGGCTCTGAAAAACCTGGAGTCAAAACCTGTCCCCCCAGAACCAGAAGGGTAGCCACAGCCCTGGGAACTCTCCAGTTCAGAAACAACCAAAGAGCTCAGGGTAAATACCGGCTCCGAAGAAGTGAGCAGCTCTGAAGCCGATACAGTGAGTGCCAGAAGTTCTGGAATAGAGGACTCTTGAGATCTCTGAGGAGGTTAGAGGAGTAGTAGTTAATGGTGTAAAAGAAGGGTTCCTATTAGATGACTGAAGACACATTCTTTCAAATGCGTCTTGATCTAACTTGAAAAGACAAAAAGGCAAAATGACGAAGCGGCATATAAGCGAATTCTTTCCCTGGGAAAGAAATCACTTGGCCACGTCCATTACTTTGCCGTTTTCATCACTGTAGTGCGATCTCGGGGTTGGTATATTTAAGTATGGGGGCGAAGCCCCCCACTTTATGTTATGTTTTAAGTGTATTTTTTTTTTTGGAACAGCGATTTTTTTTCCCTTGGGAAAAAAAAATCACTGTTCTAAGCGTTTGAGTTTGTAAGCTTTTGCTTAGATGGGGTCGATAAATCATCGTTCACTTTTCTAAGTGTTTGATGGTTTAATATAGACCCATAAAGAAGTGTTGGCACCAATACCCAAAGAGGTCAGTACCGAAGAGCGACCTGAAATCCCTCTAGCCCAAGTTCTTATTTACTAGCCTCTCCACGCTGAGTTCTTAAAGGCTTTTGGTGGAATGGACGGACGACATGGAAGGGGATTTAGGCCTCTGCAAAATTACCTCTGGGAGTTCACCAATAAAGGGATCAACAGGAGAGTAGGTAGTTCTAGGTATTTTAGTCTTCCCCAGTGAAGCAGAAGTCACTTTCTGTACTGAGGCCTTCAATGTCAAATGGCTCAAAACTGCAATAGATGCCGGAATGCACTTCAGCACCAGAATATCAAAAGCAGAGGCCTTCAGTTCTGTGGGAACTGTCGGAGCAGAGGTCTTCAATTTTTGGGGTATTGTACCGACATGGAGGTCAGGACTGAAAGACTTCTTTTCTTCAATTTTTCAGCAGAGGAGGAGGAACATGGAGAAGAAACATCTGTCTTGGCTTTATCTCCAGTGGATAAGGCTTCACCAAAGGCTGAAAGGAGATGTCCTTTTAAAATAAGTTTATTCCGCCTTTCCACTAAAGCACTGTGGCTGAAGGCATGGCATATGCTGCAATCTTCCTGTAAATGTTGAGAGCCAAAACAATATACACACATTAAATTAAAATCTGATGAGGGAATTTTATGGCCACACTTCTGGCATTTCTTTGACGCCAGAGGGGTCTTTACCCTTGTTAGCAGTGTCAGAGAAAAACAGCTAGGTAGATCTGCTAAACCAAGCTCACCCACACAAACAAGAAAAGGGAAAGCAAGATCAAAAAGGCTATAATTTTTTTACTTATAGTTTTATACATTTTAAGAAAAAAGGAAAGAAAAAATATCAATGATGATAGTTTAGATGTACACAAGTGTGTACAGGGAAATAGAAACTATGACGGGGAGGGAACTATCAGCAATGATAGATGGGAAGACACAGAAGTGTAGAGGGGGAAAAAGTATCAGCGATGATACTTACAGAAATACACCGAGTATAAGAAAAACAGAAAGGGAAACAAGATAGAAAAAAACTATAAGAAAAATGAAAAACAATTTACCTAAACCCACTAGTGCTCGCCAGTGGAAGCTAGACGTGACTGTTTCAGAAAGCAGCAAACGAGATCCGAGGTAACTGAGAGAGAGGGATTCTGGGTACAGGTGAAGCTAGAGAGTTTTTGGCTGGAGCAAGCTGTAGTAATGGCCAAGTTGGTTATGAGATCGGTACCGAACCTATCCGTCAAAGATAAAATGAAGACTGACAACATTAAATCACATTTTTACAACAATGAAAAAGTAACTGAACATTCAATTGCACATTTATTCTTCACAAATGAAAAAAATGGGGAAAAGAAAAACACAGGCTTGACAGAGTTCATTATAGCTTCATTACTGATATCACCAAAATTAATGTAGTAACCGGAGGAAGTTTAACACTGCACAGAAAAACTATAATGTGACCGCAAGCCAAGGTCAAGGATTAATAATGAACACTTGAAATTTACAAAAGACTTAGCTCTCCCCATACCAGTAATCACTTTTGACAATTTAAACAGCAAGTTTAATTATAACAGAAAAAAAAAGAATGTTTCCAAAATAACTCATCTTGGATAATTATTTAATGCAACTGGGCAAGTTGCATGCAGTTCAACTGGTGTGGTTTATTTAGCAACATACTCATCTTGCAGATGTTACTATGTGGGTAAGACCACAAGAAAAAGTACAAGAATATATGGGCATATTTATGCTACGAAAAGTAAAAGTAAATAAAAAAAGTTTATAAACGGAACATAAGATTAAAAAGATGTGTTTGATGTGCTGGACCATGTAATTATGGACAACAGGGAAGATGTAGGACATTTATTTTATTATAAAATACACCAAAACATAATTCTACTACTATTCTGTTACATTAGTTTTATGTTTTGATATGCTGTTCTACACTTGATGGCAGCACTGATTAAAAAAGTATAACACTACTACTTTATAATTAGTAATTAATAATTTATTTCTTTACACATTTTAATAATGTAATTTTTTAATGGCTAACTGTATTGTAAGAAAAGTTTTGTTTTAAAGGAGGTTTGATACCATAAACACTTGATCAAATGAAATAAGTTAATAGATGAAACTGTTAAAGTCTGTTTTGTTTCTATAAGTGTTTTTTCATTTACCTGTATACAGCTGGTTTTACTTCTTTCAGAAATGTTATCCAAGAAAGAGAAAGTACAGTTGTGTACCTACCATAAATGTAGATGTTCGAGTGTATTCACTGTTGCAGTCATTACACTTGGGTTATCCTGCTGGCAGGCTACCCGCAGTCGGCCCGAGTTCCAAAGTCTAGGTCCGGCGTCGGTTGCTGTCGCCTCTTCCCTGATGTCAGTGCGCCAGGGGTATAAAAGGTGCAGCCGATGCCATTTTCTTCAGTTTTTCTTGCCCCAGATGTCAGGTGCCCCAAATAGGTAGGCTGAAAAATATAGAAAAAAGAAATGCATGCACAAAAATAAAGTTTCCTTCTTCTACAAGCAAATACACCAAAAATAAAAAGGTTGTATAGGATAGAGAAGTACAGATAAGACCCAGCAAAAGAAAGGGGGATGGTGGGAGGGTAACCTGGACTGCAACAGTGAATACACTCTAACATCTACATTTATGGTAGGTACACAACTTTACTATGTTCATCGTGTTTCACTGTTGCAGTCATTACACTTGGGTTGAATCCCAAAGCTGAGGTTGGGTGGCTGGGCCTAAACAGGATTAGGAGAGGCTATAAGGCCCTGCAGAACTGCAGTGGCAAAGCCTGCTCTGGATTTAGAGTAGAGAGGTAAGTGGTAGTGCTTGGTGAAAGTGTGCACTGAACTCCAGGTTGCAGCCTCTAAAATGTCTTTGGTTGGTACTCCTCTGAGGAAGGCTGCTGCTCTGGTTGAATGTGGCCTAATGCCCTTAGGCACTGGCCTGCCATGTTGTGAAAAGCAGAAACAAATGCAGTGTCCTATCCATTTTGAAATAGTCTGCTTTGAGATAGGCTTTCCTTGTGATCCTGCAGCATAATCTACAAACAGTTGCTCAGTTTTTCTGAAAGCTTTTGTTTTGTCCAAATAGAAGTGTAGCTGTCTGTGTATGTCCAAAGCGTGCAGAAGTCTCTCCCCTTTATTCTGGGGATTTGGATAAAATGTTGGCAAATGAATAGTGTGGTTAAGAGCCACACTGGATACTACCTTTGGCATAAATGTTGGGTTTGTCCTTGGAGAAACCCTGTCCTGATGAAAAATTATGAAAGGTTCCACTGCCATCAATGCCTGCAACTCTAAGACTCTTCTTGCTGAAGTTATTGCTAGGAGCAGAGCAGTTTTCCATGATAAGAATTTTATATCGGCTGTATTGGCTGGCTCAAAAGGAGGCAGTGTGAGCTTTTCTAAAACAAAATTGAGGTGCCATGTAGGTATCGGTGCTCTTCTTGGGGGTCTTATGTTTTTTGCCCCTCTGAGGTACTGTCTTAGTAGTGGATGAGAGAAAATTGGAGGTTCCGTATTGTAATGAGCTGAAATGGCAGAGGCATGGATCTTAATTGATGAGAAGGATAGGCCTTTGTCCAGCATCTCAGTTAGGTATTGTAAAATCTGAGGTATATTTGGAACAAGTGGTTTGAGTCCTTGTGCCTGGTTCCAAGCACAGAATCTCTTCCATTTTTCTGCATAAGATTTCCTGGTGCAGGGCCTCCTGGCTTCTAAAATGACATCCATAACAGCTTTAGAGAGAGGTGTGGTCTGAGTGGCTATATTATCTGCCATGCAGCCAGATTTAAGGTTCTGATTTGACTGTGCAGAATCCGATTGTGTTGTTGAGTCAGAAGATGAGGAATATGAGGTAAAGACCAGGCTGGGCCTTGAGACAAGCTCTTTAGGATTGGGTACCAGTGCTGGCATGGCCAGTCTGGGGCAATCAGGATCATCTTTGGCCTCTCGTCTGACTTTTAGGAGCACCTTGGTAAGAAGAGGCAGTGGAGGGGAAGGCATAAACTGTCAGGGTTTTCCAGTTGAATGATAGAGCATCCACTTTCCATGCTTGAGAGTGATAAGTTCTTGTGCAGAATTTCTGTAGTTGGCAATTGTGAGGAGAGGCAAAAAGATCTATGTCTGGGCGTCCCCATTTCCTTGTTATCATGCTGAACACCTGTGGATTTAATTTCCATTCGTGCGGATCCATGAGATTTTTGCTTAGTTCGTCTGCCAGTGTATTTTTTGTTCCTGGCAGGAATTGTGCCTGCAGATGTACTTGATAGGTCAGTGATGTGTTCCACAAATTCATGGCTTGCCTGCATAGGGGGTAGGAATGTGTGCCCCCTTGCTTGTTTATGTACCACATAACAGTGGTATTGTCCATCTTTATTTGTCCTGGATGTAGTAGGTCCTTGAAAGCTGACAGGGCCTCTTTTTGATTGACGTGAAGATGCATTTGTTCCTTGGGCCATGTGCCCTGAATACATTTTCCTGCCATGTGTGCCCCCCAGGCATAATCCATTGCATCCGTTGTTATTGTCTGCCTGGCTGTGGGTAAGGTGAAAGGCTGTACCTTGTTGTGTTGACAGGCCATCGAAACTCCTGTTGTAGGCAGGGAATTAAAGTTATGATTGTTTCCAGACTGTGACAATGTAGAGTCCAAGCACTTTTTAGATACCATTGTAGTTTCCTCATATGCAGTCTTGCATATGGAATTAGTAGAATGCAGGACGCCATGAAGCCCAGGTCCTGCAGAATTTTTCTTACAGGGAGCTGAGTCTTTGTTGCCATCATTTGAAAGTAATGAGTCAGTTGCCTTTGTTTGTCTGGCGTGAGATAAGCCATCTGGGAAGTTGTATTTAAGCTTGCACCCAGGAATATTATCTCTTGAGAGGGCACTAGTTTTGATTTCTTTTCATTTACTGTGTACCCTAGGCAAATTAGTAATCTTTTTACAAACGCCAGATGCTTTAGAAGAATGTCCTTGCTCTCTGCTTGAATAAGGCAGTCGTCCAAGTAGGGATATATTTGAATTGCTTTTTGTCTGCAGAATGCAATTACTGGTGCCAGGTATTTTGTGAAGACCCTGGGCGCAGTAGATAAGCCAAAGGGCAGTGCAGAGAATTGGTAATGCATTGAGCCAGCTATGAATCTGAGGCATCTTCTGCAAGACTGTCTGATTGGGACATGCAGGTATGCCTCCTTGAGGTCCAAAGTAACTAGCCAAGCCTTCTTACCCAGCATGGGTAGAAGTTGCTGCAGTATTAACATTTTACATCCAGGAAAGCATTTAGGATTGACAAGTCCAGTATTGGTCTCCAGGCTTTGTCCTTTCTGGGTACTAGGAAAAGTCTTGAGTAAAATCCTTGTCCCTGTTCTTGCTGTGGCACTCATTGACTAGCTCCCATGTCCATGAGAGCAGCAATTTGTTTTTGTGCCTCTGCCCATTGGTTTTGTGGCAGCTGTGGCATACCTTTTGATTTCGAAAGGGTGTGAAAGTGGAACCTGTAACCCTGAGAAACAATATTCAGAACCCATTTGTCCTGGGTGATTATGTGCCAATTTTTTGAGAAAAGTGCTAGCTTGCCCCCTTGGGGTACTGCCGAAAGAAAAGTGCTTGGCATTTGTAGAGGGAAGTCATTGGGACCGTTTCCTATAAGGATGTGATTTGTCTTCTCCTCCTTTGGGGATTGAAGCATCCCATTGTTTTGGTCTGTAGGAGCCTTGGGGCTGAGATCTGCCTCTTGGGCATCTGTATCTGCCTCTTTGTGGCCTGTCTGATACCAGAAAAGACCAATTTTTTGAAGGCCAGTTTCTGCTAAACCTAGGTGGTTGAACCTGTAAGAAATCCTTTACGGTCTGCATTGATTTTGCTTTATCCTCCATCTTCTTTAACACCTCTTCTGCCTTAACACCAAACAGTATCATGCTGTAGTGGAGCATCCAATAATTTTACTTGAACATATTCAGGTAAACATTGTTCTTTCAACCAAGCATGCCTACGAATGACAGAGCCTGTAAGTGCGGCTCTACAAGAAGCCTCTAATGAATCAAAACCACATTGAAGAGTATACTTTCCCACTTGTTCAACTGCATGCAATAAATCCTGCATTCCCTCACTGTCAGGACTTTCAGAGTTTGTAACCATTTTCTGTTTTAACAAGGACATGAGGTACTGTTGATATTTAAGCATGTGAAACTGGCAATTTAAAGCCCTTACAGCTAAAGTAGCCGAAGTGTAAACCCCCCCCCCCATCTATCCAGAGCTCTGGAATCCCTATCAGAGGGGACAGGATTTTTAGCAGTGGAAGCCTTAACCCCTTTAGGACCCTGAAAAATTGTTTCTGGGACTGCAGCAGGGTTTTTGTAAATAAATTTATGAGAGTCGGGGACCCTGTAGTACCTGTCTGGCTTGACTGGTGCAGGGGGTAAAAAATCAGGAGACAGACTGGATTCAGAGAAAACATCATCAACAAAATCAAGCACAGGGGGAATAGCCAGGGGCCTATGTTGAGGCAATAAAAGAAAATCTCTGAGCCTTTTCTTGGATTCTGAGTAATCCTGGCTCTCCCAATGGAAATGCTCCCTCATGGTGTGCAGGGTTTCCCCAAAAGTGTGCAGTAACAGAAACCTGGTTCAAGGCTCCCGAGAGCACCCCAGCACTACCAGGTTATACCTCATACCATGCTTTTCGGCCCCAAAACTTGGACCGAACCACAAAAGGAGGGGGAATATCAATATTCGTCAAAGATAGCCACACCTCCAGGTTGGTGGCACAGCACGAAGCATCAGAGACTATCCATGTGCAACTAACAGCGGGTAAAACTGCCTTGCAGTTTATAGCCTGTTACAGACCACCCTCCCAAACCCAGGAACCCCACTCGGCCTTCCTGAGAACACTAGAAAATATGAAGGTCTCTCCAAACACCATTATATTGGGCGACTTCAACTACCCAAACATAGACTGGGAGCATTACTCTAGCTCCAACACCCTAGCCCAAAGGTTCCTAGAATTTATAAACTCAAATGCGATGGAACAACTTGCTACCACTCCCACAAGAGGGGAAAACATACTGGACCTTATCATCACCAACATGGGGACTCTATGCTCCAGACTAGAAGTGTACCCCTCACTGGTAAGATCAGACCATAAACTAATTTCACTGGATACTCACATCCCGACCTCACCCCCTGTCCAGAAAACCACAGTGAAAAACTTCTCTAAAGCAAATTTCACACTTCTCAAAACCAAGGTGGAATACTTCAAAGCCCCAGAGCCTGTGGAAAATACAGCCCAGACCGCAGAATCCTTTATAAACGCATTCTATGAACACCTTCAGGAATGCATGGGTCATGCAATCCCAAATAAAACCAAGACCCAATCCTCCAAAGGCAGACGTCCTGTCTGGTGGACCCCAGCCATAAACAAACTATACAATAAAAGGAGGAAGCTACTACATGATAGAGCAAAATCCCAAAAAGGGAAGGAATCTCTGATCAATATTAGCAAAAAACTACGGGCACTCATAAAATCATCTAAGGCCAGCTTCGAGAGAAAAATTGCACAGGACACTAAGGATAATCACAAGGCTTTCTTTAGTTATGTTAGGAACCTGGGTGGGAATTCCCAGATATGCTCAGAATTAGTCCAAAATGACAAAAAATACATCGAACCCACAGACATTGCCAACATCCTAGCTGACAGGTTCAGCGCAAACTTCTCTCCCCCCCCACCAAAAGGGCAAATATCTATCCCAGCAGAGTGATGCCCCCCCAGACATCTCAGATGCTCAGGTAAGAGCCGCCCTCTTAAAAGCAAAAAACACAGCATCAATGGGATCAGACGGTGCCCCGGCCTGCATCCTACATGAACTCCAAGAAGAGCTAAACCCAAACATAAAACTACTGTTCAATCTCAGCCTTACTACAGGATATGTACCCAAAGAGTGGCGTACAGCAACAGTGGTCCCTCTCCACAAAGGTGGTGCCTGAACGGATCCTGGAAACTATCGCACCATAAGCCTGACTAGCTTGGTCTGCAAAGCTATGGAAAGGATCATTATGGACCTCATAAATAAATAAAGATATTGGGGACCTACAGACACTGGATCCTACCCAGTTCGGCTTTGTTAAGGGCAGATCCTGCCTCTTAAACCTGGTCAGTCGCCAAGGCCATTGACAAGGGGAAGGTGGTCCACACAGCCTACCTGGACCTCGCAAAAGCCTTTGATACAATACCCCACTCGGGCATTACAGATAAGCTCACCAGCTTAAATATAAACCCCTCTGTCACTAGATGGGTTGCAAACTGGCTCAAGGACAGAATCCACATGGTTAGAATTGCTGGAGCCATGTCAAACTCCAAACCAGTTACAAGTGGCGTCACACAAGGCTCAGTCCTGGGACCTCTCTTGTTCGGTATATATTTCTCAGAGGTACAGGCCAACACGGAAGGACTGTGGCTGACCAAGTTCGCAGATGACTGCAAACTGGGCGCCATAATCGACTCTCCAGCCGACACAAGCATCCTCCGAAAGGGCCTCACAGAAACAGACAACTGGTGCCAGAGCCATGGCCTCAATCTAAACGCCAAAAAGTGTATAGTCGTCCCCTTTGGCAAAAACAAAGTGCCCACAAATTACCACATAGGTGGTAATCCATTAAGTACAGAAGAAGTAATTAGGGACCTGGGGACCCAAGTTGATAGCAATCTCTCATTTGACAACCACGTGGCCAAAGTTGTTAGAAAAACATTTTATATAGCCCACCTAATCATGAAGGGATTCACATCTAGATCAGGGGAGGTCATCGTGCCTCTTTACTCATCCCTCATCAGGCCCATAATTGAGTACAATGCCCCTTTTGGGATGTACCTTACCAGACATCTGCAGCAACTGGAAAGACCCCAAAAGTACCTCACCAAGAGGATCAATGGGCTCAAACAGATGCCATATGCTACCCGGTTAAAGAAACTCCAGCTCTACTCAGTGGCATACCGCATGCTCAGAGGTGATCTGTGCCTGACGTATAAAGCCATGTCCAACCCGGAATTAATGGACATGCTGCACCTCAGAAAATCCAAATCCCATCGAGCTACGTGCTTGAGAGACTTGAACCTCAGCACTGAAATAAATAGGACATGCTGGAGGGAAAGATTCATAACCCAGAGGCTCCCTTCACTCTGGAATAAAATCCCAGTCCAGGTTAGGCAGAGTCCCTCATTGACTCTCTTCAAGAGGAATCTTGATGAGTGGATGGGAGATCGTAGGTTTACCCTGGGTATCACTTCTGTGTCACTGTTAGACAGAGGCACAGTATACTAACCTCGAAAAAGGGCATAGCAAAATTAATTTAAAATGGGTGGCAAAAGCCAAACACACTCTGGCTAGGCTTATGAATGCCCTAGGGCAGATAGCCTAGTATGAACCTATAAGAATAGTCCTCAGGCGGAGAGGCTGATGGTATAGACTCTTCTGCATCAGAGTCCTCATAGGGAGGGAGAGAATATCCCTGATCAGAAGAGGAATCAGAGGAAATAGAAACCTGGTCAGAGGAATCATAGTCAGTGTCTTGCCTAGGCCTTTTGTCAGGAGGGGGATGGGAACCCCTGATTAAAGTAATTAGGTCTTCGGCCATTTTAAGCATCTGTTTCTTTGGCATGGATGACTGTTCAGGAGATTGTTTTCTTGTCTTTAATGGTGTTTTTGACTTTGCCTTGGCTGCTGTAGTGGACTTAATAGTAAGGTGTGAAGGTCTGAAAACAACCTCAGAAGCTGATGCCTGCTCAGCGGCTCTGGACCCATCTGAGGGAAAAGTTTCCGCAGGCCCAATACCTTGAGTTTCCACAGGCCTTGGTATCTCCACGTAGCTGTCGGTTACGTCCTGTGGCTCTGAGGTAGCGGGTGTCAGGGGCTGCGAAAGCAGCTCATTGAGAACCGGCGACTTGCCTAGAACAGGCTTCATCGTTGGTTTTGGACCTCGGATGCCTGTTCTTTTCTTTGTCTTTGCGTTTTTTTATAAATTCCAGTCATCGGTTGTTCCAACAGCATTATGTAATTAAACCTTCGGCCACAGTAATGTAAAGCAAAATCAAACCAGCGTTTAATAGTGCGTTTGTTGACTCTAGCACAAAACCGACAACTAGTAACGTCGTGGTCAGGGCCTAGGCAAGGAATACAGTAGGAGTGAAAGTCCTTATGAGGTATGTGCTTCCCGCAAGAAATACAATTATTAACTTTTACTGACATCGGTCTGGAGCAAGAAAAAGTTTCCCCAACGGGGTACTTAGCTTTATTGAAGACTTCGGTTCTGAAACTCTATTTCGAAAATCTCAGGAGTCGGCCGACTGGAACTTGCGAACTGCTTTTGCTTCGGGCACCGCGTGGCAAGAAAGACTGGAGAAAATGGCGTCAGCTGCATCTTTTATACCCCCTGGCACACTGATGTCAGGGAAAAGGTGACAGCAACCGATGCTGGACCTAGACTTTGGAACTCGGGCCGACTGCGGGTAGCCTGCCATCAGGTTAACCCAAGTGTAATGACTGCAACAGTGAAACACAATGAACATCTATTACTTAAACGAAGATGTGAAGTGTTATATGGATCGCTTAAATCTGAGTGATTATTTCAGGTAAATAATGTTTGCTAGAAATTTTTATATCAAAGGTATTTTCTACTGTCAGTTTTAAGCATGTTACTCTCAACTGTCCAGATTTTTGAAGAATGTCCATTTTTTCCCTAATATTTTTGATCTGTTCCTCACAAAGTTTTTGGTTTTCTGGCAAATCAGTGAGGACGGACTTCACTAAATAATCCCATACACTAAGTTTCAGAATTCATATCCTTCAGAAAATGCATGGCAACATAAAACATATTTTAACAACTACTCCCTAACTTTATTAAAAGCAATATTTAAAATCTGTCCCTATCTTTTGGGCCTTTTGCCCCCATTACTTCTGGCTTTGTCCAGATTTCTTGTGCTAATAGGTTGAGAGGTACGGTTAGCTTTAATAGAGTGTCTTTAAGATCCCATCACTCAACTTAAGCAAAAAGAGGAGCAAAAATCTGTCTGCCAAGGTAGAATACCAGGGTAACAATGAAACCTAGATAGGTCTACACACAGAATTATTGTCTAGGAATTACATTGATAAATATACAATAATTAATCATGCAGCAGGCAGTTAACAGGTTGAATATATACAAGAATGAAAGCGGAAGATTAAGCAAGTGATCTGGCAGAGTAAACGATGTACGAGTATGTATGCATGTATATGTATGTTGTTGTGGAAGTCTCCCTCAGGTCATTGGCTGGCAGTGTGAACAGACAAAGACGTAAAAAGAAACTTGCCAATCGAAAAAAGACATCACATATAATCTGTTAAAAAAGACTATAGTGTTGTTATCATGCTTTATACACTGGAAAAAGCATTAACTAGCAGAAGAAAGTGTTAGTAAGGCACCATTCTCTTTCTCTCCTCGTCTCTCTTTCTTCCTTCTTAGGAAGCTCGTGGGGGGTTGGATAAAAAAAAGCTCAGGCGCAGCACAACTTGCCACTCAATTGCCTATACCTTTACTGGATATAGGCACTGTATGTCAAGTCTAGTACAATAGTTGAAGGACTTACAAGCTGAAATTCCTGAAGTAAATTTTTCTGTACATCTTCCAAAATCAACAAGTCACTCTTGTTATAAAAACAAAATAGATCGTTGGGAAATTTTATATATGGACAAATAAATCAAATTGCAGACCATAAAGATGTTTACCGTCCTGCAGATCCTATATGTTGGTCAGGCATGGTTTTAACAACCATGTAAAAATCATGAGACAAACAGGGAAATATGGCAATTTTTTTTGGGGGGTGGGATCTAAGGTGAAGTGGGAAAGACTGCTTGAGCTGTATGAAGATGTTGGGGATGCAGTACTGATTTAGACAATTACTTGTAGGCTACACAGGTTAGACTCGCTTGTAGTTCAAGAAGGGTGGTAATTACACTCAAATTCAGAAAAAGAGCAATCAGTTAAGCTTCAAAGTGGTGCGAGACCTGACTATAGCATCCCTGTTTAAGTTAAGGAAGACTCTAGCACAAGGAAGTCAAATCTGCCACTACTGAGTAGTAAATGACAGCAGCAGTACTGCTGTCTGAAGGGATAACATGTCCCTTCCTCTTACAAACTTAGAAAGTTGCTAGAATAGCATGATGCGTTCGCCGTTTTGTTTTTCCTGAAAGGTACAAACTCTGAAACTCAACTATATTTGAGTGGCTTCCATCCTCTGTGATTTGTCAATCATGGACTTTATGAGGATCAGACCAAACAAATACGGCAAAAATTTGGACAGTTGAGAGCCATGAAAGGCGAGTGTAAATGTAACAGAACACGTTAGACAGTGCCCCCCCTCCCCAAGTGCTTTACAGCTTTGAAAGTTCTCAAAACGTGCAGCTTTTTTCCTGCAACTATGGACCAGACAAAGCTTCATGCACTAGAAAGAATTATGATCGGGTCACCAATCATAACTCTTTATTGTGTGTTCCTCCTACATGGAAGTCATCCATGTCTCAAACACATAATAAATAGTTATGATTGGTGACCCTAGTGCATGAAGCTTTATCTGCTGCATAGTTACAGGAAAAAAGCCACATGTTTTGTCAGGTTTCAAAGCTATAAAGCACATGGGGGGATGCTGACAGATATTTATTGTGATCAGCGGCCCAGTCATAATCCTCTATGTTTGGCGCAGGCAGTCTACATACTGGAGAGAAAACGACTCTCATTTTGGCATCAATGTACTGAAGAAAAAAACAGACCAATTCTAGGAAGACTATATACACAAAAAAATGTGACATGCATTTTAAATAAAAATTAAGGAAATGGTTATTAACTAAATCCAATAGGCATATGGCAGAGACAAGCTGGTAGCAAAGGAATGAGCTTAGTATTAGCAGCAAAAAGAGGTGGTGCTGAATGTAAAGAAAGCCAACATAGTGGAAGCAAATTATTAGGAATAAGTGTTGTGCATTGGGAAGAAGGAAAAGAAAGATATAACTTACCTAACTGGAATACAATGGGTTATTAAGAGAGGTAGGTAAGATAATACATTAAAGAAAAGAAGGGGCAGTAGAGAAACCTACAGTGGATATAAAAAGTGTACACACCCCAGTTAAAAATTCCAGGTTTTTCTGATATTAAAAAATGAGACCACAATAAATCATTTCACACTTTTCACAGCTTTAATGTGATCTATAACCTGTACAATTCAATTGAAAAACAAACAAATGTGTTAGGGGAAAAAATATAAAAATGGACAATAAGCTGGTTGCATAAGTGTGCACACCCTTAAACTAATACTTTGTTGAAGCAGCTTTTGATTTAATTACAGCATTCAGTCTTCTTGGGTACACACCTGCCATCAATTAAAGCGACTCCGATTAACGCCAAATAAAGTTCAGCTGTCCTAGTAGGATTTTCCTGACATTTACTCAGTTGCCTGCTACAGCAAAAGCCATGGTTTGCAGAGAGCTTACAAAGCATCAAAGGGATCTCATTGTTGAGAGGTATCAGTCAGGAGAAGGGTACAAAAATATTTACACAGCATTGGCTATGCCATGTAACACAGTTAAGACAGTCATCAAAAAGTGGAGAAAATATGGAACAGTGACACTGCAAAGAACTGGACATACCTCCAAACTGGGCAGGGAGGCTGCCAAGAGACCTACAGCAACAGTGAAGGAGGTGCAGGAATTTCTGGCAAGTACTGGTTGTGTACTACATGTGACAACAATCTCCTGTATTCTCCATATGTTTGGTCTATGGGGTAAGGTTGCAAGACGAAAGCCTTTTCTTACACAGAAAAACATCCAGGCCTGGCTAAAATTTGCAAAACAATACAAGTCTCCCAAAAGCACGTGGGAAAATGTGTTATGGTCTGATGAGACCAAGGCTGAAGGTTTTGGCCACAATTCCAAAATGTACATACGACTCAAAAACAACACTTTGCATCACCAAAAGAAAACCATCCCCACTGTGAAGCATGGTGGTGGCAGTATCATGCTTTGTGGTTGCTTTTCTTCACCTAGAACTGGAGTTTTAGTAAAGTTGGATGGAATTATGAACAGTTCCAAACACCAGTCACTTTTGACCCAAAACCTTCAGGCATCTGCTAGAAAGCTGAAGATGAAGAGGAATTTCACCTTTCAACATGACAATAACCCCAAGCATACATCCAAATCAACAAAAGAATGGCTTCACCAGAATCAAATTAAAGTTTTGGAATGGCCCAGTCACAGTGCAGACCCAATTCCAACAGAAAATCTGTGGGTATGACCTGAAGAGAGACAGATTTGGAGCACTTTAGCAAGGAAGAGTAGGCAAATATTGCCAAGTCAAGATGTGCCATGCTGATCGACTCCTACCCAAGAAGACTGAATGCTGTAATTAAGTCAAAAGGTGCTTCAACAAAGTATTAGTTTAAGGGTGTGCACACTTATGCAACCAGCTTATTGTAAGTTTTTTATTTTTTATACTCCCCCCCCCCCCCAACTGATTTGTTTGTTTTTCAATTGAATTGTACGGGTTATAAGGTCACATTAAAGGTGGGAAAAGTTTTGAAATTATTTATTGTGGTCTCATTTTTTTAATATTGCAAAAACCTGGCATTTTAGCAGGGGTGTGTACACTTTTTATATCCATTGTAACTTCTTTTTCCAAACATCTTTATTAAAGTTATACATATAACAAAGGCAATATTACAATTACATAAATGAAACACATTCAAAATGGTAACACTTTAGCTGCAAACCATTTACATCACAGACAACACTGAAACAACTGTAGCTGTAAACATTATACATCACTTATAAACCATCCAGTCATTGTCAGTTAAGCATAATATGGCTCATTCAAATCCTGCCTCAATCTTCGTTCCTGCTCTGCATATATTGTTCCCACAATTCCCATGTTTCCCATGTAGTTTGCTCCTTCCCTTTTCTAAATATCCCAATTCCAGCTGTTTTATCTATGTTACTATATTCATTACTTCTAATAAAGTTGGTCTAGACTTTAATTTCCATTTTCTAGTACTTGCTTTTTTGGCAGCCAACATAATTAGACTTGGCAAGACTTTACTATGTCTAGGCAATTCTAATTCTGTAGCATAACTCAAAAAAAAATTCTCTCTTCAGTCACAGTCAGTTCAATCTGCTCAGCTAGCATCTCTAACTGAGTGGTATGCAGGCAATCCCAAAAGACTGCCACAGCCCAGTACACTGCCAAAAAAATGTTCCCAGCTACTTCTTTCTTGCTCATCACACGTCCAACATTTGTTATCCATCGGAAGAAAAATTCTTTGGAGTCTACTTAGGGTATAAAAATACCTATGTAAACACTTCCAGGCAAAGATCCTAAATTTTCTAGACTTTGTTGCACATTTGAGAGATATACATATATCCCCCATTGTCTCTTTGTGAACTGCTTATTCAATCTTTCTTCCCAATCCTTTCTAAGCTCCTCTGATTGATTCTTATAATTATCATGCAATATTTTATAGGCTTTACTAATTATTCCTTTTTCAACAGCAGCTTCTGTTCTAGATTCTATTAAAAACTCTACCAGTGCTGGTCTTTCATTTATTTCTTTCTATTTGCCTATACTTTGACAGATAGGGAAGGCAATCCCTAACCTGCAGCCCAAATAAATTCTTGGCTTCTTCCCATTCTATTACCTTTCCCTTTCTAGTTATTTGCTCCAAATACATTGGTTTCTTTGCCAGTTTTCTCCAATAAATTCCAGCCCCCCCCCCTACTTATTATCTGTATCCCTGACCACAGTCAACCCTATCGACAAAATCTTTTTTCCTCCATTCTCGGGCTGGTTTGGTTCTTAGACTACTCCCTGCTATTTTATAAATACAATACTCTGTATGACTTTGGTTGTTCTCCTTAAAGAGTCTGCATCCAAAATCCCAATCTCTCATTTCTTGAGCTTCTTCCCTGTGTCAGCATCATTCCTTTCCACTCTGAATTATAGTTTTATGCTTGTGCTATGTACAAGAGCCTTAACTGTGTTGCTCTAACATACCCCCTCAAATTAGATAATCCTAGTCCACCTTGTTCAATTGGTAGAATCAGCTTATCCCACTTGACCCTTGCTGTCCTCCTTTCCCAGATAAAATCCTTCAACTCTTTTTTAACTGTTATCCAGAACTTCTCCTTTAGTTGATAAAAGTATGGCTGGCATGTGTATAAGACTAAAGGGACTAAAAACATTTTAATGGCTTGTATCTTAGTATCCATATAACAACTTCCAGTTTCTCAATGTTTGTATTATCTTCTGTTAAGTCTCTTCTCACATATCCTTAGCTGCCACCATAGAGTCATTTCTAATCCATACTCCTAAATATTTCATTTTTATCATGTCCCCATAAATATGGATATTGTTGGACCAATTCGTGTGTGGGCACATAATTTACAGCTATTGCCTTTGTTTTAGCTTCATTCATTTTGTATCCAGAGAAGATGTGAAATGGTCTTAAAATGTTCCACAACACTGTAATGTCCCTTTCTGGTTTTGTCATGTATAAAATAATTTCATCTGCAAATAGAGACAGCTTTTCCTGACTACCATACCAATTATATCCTTGAATTTCCGAGTCCCTTATTTTATTTACCAATGGTTCTAAATATAGAGAGAAACCTAACTTGGTGAATTGTGTGATAAAAGCCAGGTAAGAAACGACAACTAAGAACAAACTGATATCTACAGCATATAGGACTTTAATGGACAGTAAAATAGGAAAGAGTAGAAACTTAAGGGATATTTGGAATGACAGCATAAGTACTACAATAACAAAAACAATGACAATGAATTTGCTGTCAGGTCAAGGAAATTCAGATTTTTTTTTGTATGGAAGTACTTTCTCAAATATTTGTATAACCCTATTAAGCTTCAAAAGATGTTCCCCCTCAGACATTAGGAAGTTGCTGGAAATGTCAGCAAGGCGAGAGGTGTACTTAACACATTTTTGGGACTTTATAAATTTGAACTTTAAAGGCAAGTTGCAGGACCTGATCAAGAGATTACTTCTCCAGAAGCCACTCTGAAAAAGATTATGTTCTTGTTAAGCCTAGGTATATCACAGTAATAATATCAGTATTATTTTGAGGCTCTACTATCGTTGATATTAACAGTAGCTAAGAAGGTTGTCACTAGAAACTGGAAATCTCAAAAGTCACCTGAGTTACAAGATGTCAATCTAACAATGAATGACTTTTAAGGAAAAAGAAATGAATATGTATTGAAAGTGGTCTTTACGGCTGAAAGGTCTTGAATCAATTGATTCTATGATTGGTAATATACAGTTTAGGAAAGAACCGTCTGGCGTGGCTGACAAAAATGTAACATGGTAAGATACATTTTTACGTTATTTATTTGGATATAATGACTGTAGCTCAAAAGTTTTAAAAAAATTGTATACATGTTTTATGACTGGTACTAAAGTTGGTGGAAAAAAAAGATATGTACCCATATACTGGTTCAGGAATCACTCACAGTCTTGAGGTGCGGGGAAGACTTCTGCACAAGTAGAAGATGATGTTCAGGATGGGTCCGGCACAAGAGGAAGGAGGTTCCTTTGCCCATACCCTAAAATCTTCTTCCTCTCCAGAGAGGAACTATATCACAAAGACACCTCTACTATAAATCTTTAATCCTTCCTCAAACTCTAAGGTTTCTGCTGTGGCACTAAACTTCCATTGCGAGAGAAGGTTTTCCTCATCTTTCCCCCAGCTGGAAGGAATTATCATGGGTATTCTATCCACATCTTCCTTAGCCAGCCCTCCAGCTGCCTGGGTTCCTCATAGAATCTTTGTTGTTGGCATCACAGTCAGGGCTAAAAATCATTTGCACAAGAGGCTGGTTTGGTTTTTCAAGCTCTCTGTGCTATCAGGTAGCCATCATGTCTGTGGAATACATCCAGGCAGAGCCGTATCCAGCACTAGGTGACATAGGCAGTCGACTAGGGCCCTGTGTTTGGGGGGCCCACTCTGACCAGGAGGCTACAATATAATAAATAAATAAATAAATACTTCTTGACACCGCGGTGGAGACATCTTCTCCTTTAAGGAGAACTATGCAAGCACTACATGCATGCACGCCAACATTGATGTAAACACATTCCACACTGGCACGCAGAATTTAAATTACCTGTTCCATTTATACAGAATGTAGGTATGTGCATGTGTGTGTGCACGTGTGCATGTATACATCTAATTTAAACTAGCAGTTCTGTTTGTTTCTGTATATGAGAGAACATGTGTGCATGCTTATGTATGTGTATGCGTGCATATAATTTAAACTAGCCATTCTGTTCGTATGATTAAGTGTGTGAGTGTATTGCTGTACAAGACAGAAGGTGTGTTTGTGTGTTGTAGTGTGAGAGCAGAGAGAAGGTATGTGTGTGTGTGTGTGTGTGTGTGTGTGTGTGTGTGTGTGTGTGTGTGTGTGTGTGTGTGTGTGTGTGCGCGTGCATGTGTGAGAGAGAGCAGAGAGAAGATAGGGGTGTGTGTTTGTGAGCAGAGAGAAGTTAGATGTATGTATATGTATATGTGTATGTGTTGCATGTGTATAACATACCGCTGAACAGTCCAGATTTTGCCTCATAGTTTTGGTCAGTTTCTCATAAGATTGTGGTTTTCTGGCAACTCACAGAGGGTTAAAGTCACTAAAGAATGACATATACATGAATTTCAGACTTCATATCATTAAGAAAGCACACCCTAACACAAATCTTGTTATTCTAGCAACATTCCAAGTTAAAATGAGCAATATTTAAAATCTATTCCTATTTTGGGCCATTGTATCCCATTACTTTAGGCTTTGTCCAAATCTCTTGTGCTAAGAGTTTGAGGAGTATGGAAGTATGGTATATAATGCCCTAGGTAGGTGTGTGTGTGTGTGTGTGTGTGTGTGTGTGTGTGTGTGTGTTGCTCATGTTAAGTCTGTTTTCAATGAGCAGCTAAGGTGTTTTTTTTTTTTTTTTTTTTTTTAGCAAATGGCAATCACTATTCCTGCTGTAGAATTTGAAAGCAGTGTTCGCATCCTGTGGATTCTACTACCACACCATGTATATGGAGAGCTGATATTGCAATGTCCTTTCAATTGCTGATTATTTGGTGCATTTTAAGGAGAACAGGTGTTCTGCACTCCTGTATGTGTCCTCCTTTGTATGAGATGCAAAGTAAAAAGAAGTTATGTACTCACCATAATGTTCCATCTGAGTAGGTAAACATCATTTGTCAGCAACCTGTGGGCTTCGGATCCGACAAGGATCCGAGCCGGCAGCATACCAAGCAAAAAGATCTGAGCTCCAAGCTCCTACTCTTACCCATACTACACTGCAACCTCCTTCCAATCCTCAGATCGTGTTTGCGACCAGCACATAATAACAAAACAAACTAACAACCCGACACACCTGACTCAAGGACAAAGTAAAGCTCATAAGTCCGAACCTCGAGCTCAGCTAAATAACCATCAAGGTCAGGGGGAAGGAGGGAGGGACGGTTGCTGACAAATTAAATTTACCTACTCAGATGGAACGTTATGGTGAGTACATAACTTCTTTATCTGAAGTAGTTAACTTCATTTGATCAGCAACCTGTGGGACAGAATCCCCAGCTACCCGAAATCTTGGGAGGCCCTTAAGGAAGGATATTTCAGAGCACTGCAGAGCCAAAGGCAGCCCTTCCTCTAGACACCAAATCCAGTTTATAATGAGAAATAAAGGTGTGAGAGGATGCCCAGGTAGCTGCTGAACAAATGTCATCCAGGGAAACTCTAGACCAGAATGCAGCAGACGCTGACATAGAACACGTAGAATGCGCATGAACTCCCATTGGTTCTGGTAAGCCAGACTCTCTGTATGCTTGTAGGATACAACTCAAAATCCACCTGGCGTGAGTCACCTTTGAAACTGGTTTCCCTAGAAAAGGCTTAGCAAAGGAGACAAAAAGTTGATCAGATTTACGAAAGACAGCTGTCCCGTGCAAATAAAAATGTAACTGTCTGTGAACATCCAGCAAATGAAGTTTATATTCTCCTTTGTTTTGGAAATTAGGGAAAAAGACAGGCAAATTAATGGACTGATTAATGTTAGTCTCAGAAGCAACTTTAGGGAGAAATGAGGGATTAGTCCTGAGAGATACCCTATCCTTATGAAACACAAGGTATGGAGGTTTGATACAGAGAGCCTGAAGCTCCGACACTCTCCTGGCTGAAGTAATGGCTACCAAAAAGGCCATCTTCCATGACAAGAGCTTCAGATCAACAGAAGCTGCGGGTTCAAACAGAGGCGCAACTAACGCCTAAAGAACTAAGGTCAGATACCACAGCAGGGATGAATTTCTAACAGGGGGTCTCAAAAGAAAAGTGCCTTTTAGAAAGGTCTTACAAATTTTGGCAGGAGCAAGAGAACCAAAGTTGTCTCCAATATGGTAATGGGAAATGGCAGTCAGCTGAACCTTCACAGTAGATGAGCTGGCCCCTTGCTGAAAAATATGAGACAAGAATTCCAGTACAGCTGGAATAGGAGCGGTGAAAAGATCCAAGTTCTTTCGTGAAGCCCAAATGGAAAAATGTTTCCATTTGCTACTGTAAATCTTCCTGGTAGAGGGTTTATGTGCTGCCACCAGAATAGACTTGACTAGGGAAGAGATACCGGGAGTCCTGGTAACTAGGGGAACTGGAGCAGCCAAGCTGAGAGTTTGAGACCGTCCAGGTTCGGAGGAGCCATTCCCGAGGGATGAGAAATCAGATCCGGAATGGGATCCAAGATCCAGAGTGGAGCTATGAGATGAGACTGCAGGCAGGGGAACCAGACTTGACAAGGCCAGAATGGGGCTATGAGGATAATCTTGCTCCCCAACCGGCGAGCTTTCTGCAAAAATTTGTCATAAGCGGAAGTGGAGGATACGCATAAAGAAGACCGGGCAGCCAAGCATGGACTAGAGCGTCTCTGGGGGCTTCCCCCAAAGGAGGAATTAGAGTGAAAAACTCGCTGCACTTCGTGCTGGAAGGCGATGCGAAGAGATCGCAACAAGGCTGACCCCATTTGAGGAAGATCTGTTCCGCTACACAAGGATTCAGAGACCACTCGTAAGGAGAGAGGATAGTTCTGCTCAATTTGTCTGCCAGTATGTTGGACTGACCTGGAATGTGCGTTGCTAACAGGAAGTGGTTGGTGGAGATCGCCCATTCCCAAATTCTCATGGCTTCTCGGCAAAGGGGGTAAGACCTGGTTTCTCCCAGTTTGTTGATATACCAGACCACTGACATATTGTCTGACTGGATAGCAATAGTCCCCGGAGGAAGGGAGGCATGAAGGGTCTGCAACGCTAAAAGGACCGTCCTCATCTTCAGGACGTTTATATGCAGGATGGTCTCGGTCTGAGTCCACGTGCCTTGAACAGTCCTGCCCGCACAATGCCCTCCCCACCCTACACGGGAGGCGTCCGTAGTCACTTTGGCCTGGGGTAGGGACATAAAGGGTCGTCCTTCCCGAAGGGCTTGGGATTGAAGCTACCACAAGGGAGTTCTTGCAAACCCTGCTGAGGGGAATCGGGAAGTCTAGAGGGTGGTGTAGAATAGACCACTAGGCTTGCAACATCCACTGTAGAACCCTCATATGCAGATGAGCGGAAGGAATCAGATTGATCGCTGCCACCATGGACCCCAAAGCTCTCAGGACTAATTCTGCTGGGGGAGCAGTGGACTGAAAGAGGACTAGCACATGCAGAGTCGTGCTGTGAAGTCTAACTTTAGGAAGGCCCTGGCCTGGAGGCTATCTATCCTTGCCCCTATGAAGTCTAACAGTTGAACAGGCTGGAGGAAAGACTTCTTGACATTTATGGTGATCCCCAACCAGGGTGATATCCGGAGGAAGTAATCCCTGGCTAGAGAAAGTAGATGCCAGGTGGGGGCGGTGAGGAGCCAGTTGTCTAGGTATGGGAAGACCTGTATGCCCTGGAGCCTCAGGTGGGCCACTACAACTGCCATGACCTTGGTGAACACCCTGGGTGCCTTGGTGAGACCAAAGGGTAGGACCCTGAACTGGTAATGACTGGCCCCTAGACGAAAGCGGAGAAACCTCCTGGACCGTCTGTCCATGAGAATATGGTAGTATGCATCCTTGAGGTCTATGGAGCACATCCAGTCCTCCTCCTGCAAGAGAGGCAGGATGGATTGGAGCGTGACCATCCGGAATTTCTCCTTGGCAACGAAAAGGTTCATTGCTGACAGGTCGAGAATTGGCCTTAAGTCCCCCGTCTTTTTTAGCACCAGAAAGAACCTGAAGTAGATGCCTGATCCGGACTGGTCTGGGAGCACATGCTGGATGGCTCTTTTTTCTAACAGCTTTTTTATTTCCAAAGCCGCTGCCTCCCTTTGAGTGGGTGGGACATCTGGGAGGCGCCTTGAGTAAGGGGGCTTGTTTATGAAGGGGATTGAATCGCCTCTGGATATTATCTGAAGCACCCAGCGATCTGTCATGATGGACTCCCATTGAGCCAGATGCCTCGAAAAATGCCCCCCGACTGCCTCCAGAGAGGAGCAGTTGGGCAACCCCTCAGGGCTGTTGCGCGGGTCGGTCGGAAAAGGGTTCCCATGACCCGAAGTTCTTCGGTCCCTCTCTGCCTCTGGGCCAGTGTCCACCTTGTCCCACTCTGCCTCTGGGGGAGACGAGTCCTGAGTGTTCCGGGCCTGCTGAGATTTCCAAAACCACATCTTCTTCTGCCCTCGCTGGTTCCTGGAGAAGGACCTTTGAGGGGTAGAGAAGCAAATTCTGATGGCTGACAGCATTTTCCCATCTTTCTCGCTCTGGACCAGTGTCTCGCAGACTCTCTTACCCAACAGGGTCGACCCGTCAAAGGGTGCATTCACGAAGGACGCCTTGAAGGGCTCTGAGAAAATGCAAAGTCGAAGCCAGGCATGATGCCTTAAGGTGATACCGGACCCGCTAGCTCTAGCAGCTCCCTCTGTGGCATGGGAAAGTAGCCGCATAGAAGTATTGGACACTGAATTGAGAGTGGCCATACGAGTCGAGAAAGTCAGTTTATCCTCAGCCGACATGGACTCTGGGGGAGACTCAGCGTACTCTTTGACCAGGTCCCGCTGCAGTCTGATTACATGGGCCAAGTAATTTAGCGCTCTTATAGAGAAGGTAGCTGAAGCAAAAGTCCACTTTCCAATATGGTCCATTGCCCGAGACTCCTTGTCAGGGGGATGGACCAAAGAACTTTCCTGGGCGAATTCCTTTTTGGTGGCGGCCGCCATCACCATGGCATCAACCGGGGGAACCCTTGCTCCACGAAGCTCTGTCTGCAGGGGGACTAATAACCTTATCGGGCCTTCTGGGTATCGGCTCTACAGTGACCGGCTCCTTCCACGCCCTGGTGGTAATCAGGTAGACCAGGGGGTCGGCTGGGGGGAACACCCATGAGGTAGATGGGCCTGTGTCAAACGCCTCCAGGAATACAGACTCATCCGAGGAAGGTTTTTGGGGGACAAGCCCCCCCTTTGGCAGAGTATTTCCATAATGTCTCCAAAGGAGACATCATCGGGGGGTGATCGGGGGAACCCTCCCCCTTCCATCAAATCGGTATCCTCGGTGAGGGACTCAGGGGAGTCCAAGTGCCTCCTTTTGCACAGGTGTTTGTGAGGGACCTCCATGGGGAGGGGCTGTCCGAGGGGGGCTCACCAACAGATTAATGCTCCTCCAGGGGAACTGGCTGGGGCGTCAATGACACAGGCTGTCCCTGGGGAGACTGGATGATGGAGGACAAACTGAGCTGTGAGGAAGCAGGGGCGGACCCTAAGGAAAGAGTGAGGGGTCTCAATCCTCCAGAGAGAACCCTCTCCACCATGAACACCGAAGGGGAACCGGCCTCTCTAAGACAGGTGGCCAGGACCCTCAGATCCAATGAGGGGATCGGTGCCGGAGCTGAAGTGGTCGGACCCGAGAGGATGGTGTGCTCCGACCGCAAAGGAGCTGAAGACACACTCACCCCTCAGATCCGATGCCCAACTCTTGGCTCCGAGAGCTCGGATCTAAAAGCGGATCCGATAAGCTCGAGGGTATGGCCGGCATCAAGGCAGCAATAACCATCGGCGCCGACCCCCTGACTCCGGGGCTCCTCGGATCCGAAGACTCCGAAATCCGGTGGTGGATTGGAGAAGGAGTTATCGGGGCGAACAGTGGAGTTGAATTCCCCTCCGGAGGGGGGGAGGCAGCAACACTCCCATCTGCAGCTGAGTTTACAAGAATCGACGCATCATCCGGTCCATATCTGCCTCAGAGATGCTGCGGGTAGACCTGGAGGAAGCAGACGTGACGACAACCTCGAGGATGGTCGGGTCTCCTCCTCTGGTTCTGGAGAAAAACATGGCGAATGGAGCCGTGGGGAGGACGGCTTGGAAACTCTCAAGGGAGAAGAGACAACGTTAGCGGGAGGGGCCGAGGGGTCCAGTTCGGCCTGCCGCTTGTGGCTTCTTTCTCTCTCTCTCTTTTTCTCTCTCCCTTCTCTCTTTTTTGTCCTTCTTGGCCTCTCATTCTCCCTGAGACAAGGTGGGAGGGTGAGTCCCAGACAAGGGAAGAGGGCTGGCTGGCTGGTCAGCCACAGCCATGGCTGTCGCTACAGAGGGGGAAGGAGAAAAAGTTGATTTCGCGGGTAGAAGACCCATCAGAATCAGCTTGTTCCTCCTACCCCGTAAGGCTCGGGGGTTGAAGGCAGCACAGATCTGGCAGCCCGAAGAAAGGTGCGGAACCCCCAAGCAGATCATGCACTGAGTGTGACCATCTGCTGCCAACAGCTTATGGCCACACTCAGAGCACGTGGAAAAAGTCCCTTTATGACTTTCGGCCATACTCTAGACACACACGCACACCTGAAGGAGGGAAAAAGGGGCCTACTTGGGGATGGACAACTACCAAAGGTGAAGGGGGAGATAAAGGCTATGGAGAATGGACACCCAATGAAAAAAACTAATATACACACATACCCAAAAACTAGACTAAAAAAGAAAGTTGGTAGTAAAAAAGATTGCTACACTTGCCTGGAGCTTGACGAATCCCTTGCTTGGTAAAGCCACGGCAAACGAGATCTGAGAATTGGAAGGAGGTTGCAGTGTAGGATGGGTAAGGGGTAGGAGCTTGGAGCTCAGATCTTTTTGCTTGGTATGCTGCCAGCTCGGATCCATGTCGGATCCGAAACCCACAGGTTGCTGATCAAATGAAGTTAACTACTTCAGATCTATGAACTTGTTGTCAGTTTGTCAATCATTCCCAACTGCAATATTAACAGCTTACCAATTTTTTTTTAATGTAACATAAGCAATTAATTCTTCAAGGGCACTAGGCACTAAATCTGTAGATAAAACACTGAAATGTAAAGTTGCTTGCCAGTAGCAACCTCTTCATTTGTTACAGATCTCTTTAATGTGGAATTATTCAGATGACTTTTACTTTTGCAGAGATTGTGCTTATTGACCAACAGTGATGGATTGTAATGACAGACATTTAAGTGGCCTTTTACAGTTGAAATTTTTTTTGAAAGGAGTAATTTTGTCATTATTGGTTTATACATTTTGTTTCATTGCTTATTGGAAGAATGTTCAAAACTACAAATTTAAAACACATTCTAACAAGTGGTGCTGTAATATACAAGGAATGCAATTTAATGCAACCAGGAAGGTGAATCAAAGAACACAGACATGTATGCATGGCCCTAAAAATGTGTCCAAGGAGCCTATGGTTTGATAACTTCCCAGAAGTAAATATAATTCTTCACTGGCCAGATGCATTTTCTTTGAAGGCTGGTTTTAATGCCGTTTCAATGAATGTGTGTTTCAAGAGCAGAGAGGTTTACCACTCATAAGTCAATTTTCATTGTAAGATAGTATTGCTTGTTTAGCAAATGACTATCTATGTTTCTGCTATTTTATTTCAATATCTGTAACGATTGTAGAAGTAAATAAAACAGTATGCACACTGCCAGGCTTGAACAACGTTTATGGTAAATGGGGAGAATTAGCCAATTAATGGAACACTACAATGGTTGGTGAGGGGGTAGAGGGTTGCTGTAGGAGGGGCTGCTTTGGGGGCCCCAATCTATTACCCTGCCTAGGGCCCCATTTGACAATGATCCGGGGATCTGCATCCAGGTGTCACTTGGAATAAAAGCATAGATGGGTAAACATCATGTGCATACAATTGTTCCACTATGTGCCTTTTGAAAAGAGCAGGATATTTTTAGCTTTCCTTCATATTCATAGAAAAGTAAAGAAAGGTACAGATCTGTCAATTAACATTGTAAATAGGGAAAATGGTTATTCTATAGTTAAAGAAAACACTAATAAACCTCTACTGGTGGTATAGAGGGATAAAGTCCTGACTAAAGTTCAAGCCACCAGAGTTTGATGAGCACTTTAGGTGCCAAAGAGTACACTTCAGGCAGGATGGGTGGGACATTATCATCCTACAGTGAGAGACAGTAGTTCCCATCTGGCTTGCATTGCGGGACTGATGACAGGGTCAGAGATGTAGTGAACCAGTGCTGGGAATACACGGGAGTGACAGCCCAAGCAGTGATGATAATCCGTGAAAGTACATATGAGGACTACAGTACACAGGCAGCCCTTGTGATGACAAGTGCACACATCAACACCATGGGCAGGATTAGGCATGAAAATGGAAGAAGCTTATCATTGTCAGGACACCTGCAATAGCATAAAGCAGTTACGTGTCATCAAAAAATGATTAGAAAAAAGGCAGGAGGAGGCTTTACCAGAGATAACAAAATGAACAACTTTTTTCTGCAACTATAAAATTAGTTAGCATTAGAGGGACTGGGCACTAAAGATTAAGACATGCGAAGAAATGCATCTTTGCAGAGAAATACCTGTTAACAGAAAACTGCATCCACAGACTCAAAAAACATGTTTATTTCATCATGGTTTGGTGTTTCCTACATTTTAACACCACTCTGGGACTATTTTCAGTTTTTAAATAATTTTATATATAATTTCTGAGTCTGACTATGTGGGGTCTAGCATCTTGAAGTGATCCTGACTGTTTAGTCTGCCTCTAGGTATCCCACAATGCAGTGCTGACCTGTAAAAAATTACATCATGCATGCCTCTTTCTTCCCAACGCTCCTGTCACTGCACTGATTTTACATGCATACATTGCGGTCTTTCACTCAGTTTTAAATAACATTTCATGCTGTTCTATGACTACTTAAAACACAAACAGTGCAAATGCCAAAGAACAGATTTTCATAGTGCTTTTTACTGCTGCTTCTTTTTAAAATGGCTAAATTGCAGTCTTTTGTGAAGCCTGAATTGTATTACTTTGACTCATCTCCCACCCCCCTCCACATCTAACTAACCTAGCTGTCAAAGTGCTAAGGGTAATTTGAGCTGTTACCTGCTGTGACTGACAGCTCACAGCAGGAGACTTGACTCATGTACTGTTTCCTTGTTCTAGCCTTTACTTTCTGTATGGTTAGAGGAAGGACCAGGGAGCTGTGACATCACAGCACGGGTGGGTTTTTAGGATGTTTGTGGTAATGTCAGTTTGGGGAGGGAATTGGCCAAAAAATTACCTGTATCCATTGACCTTGATGATATCAATGAATTGGAGACTGCAGCAAGCTTTTTCAGGGTGGGATAAAAGTTTTTTGAAAGTGAAACCACCACAGTACAGTAAGGTACTGTTGTAGCGGACAGAAACAGTCAATGTAAAATATTTTAAATGCTGTATTGTTGTTTATTCATAGGAGGGACTATAAACAGGGAGAAAAAGGACAGAGAAGTTGAGCATTTAATAACACAATCTCAATTTTTGTCCTTTAAAAACTTAATGTGTACAAACAACCTTACTGTTCTTTTTTGACAAAGATTTTAAATCTGCTAAAATGCTGTGTAAAACTGATAGTTCTAACCAGAAAAATGAGAAAAGATGGGCGAGCAGTGGCTAATGCAGCTTTTTCAGCCAAGCTGACTTGGTGTCAGTCAAGAAAAAAAATATATATAATGGCAGTGAAATGGGAGTGCATTTCTGTCTATGGGGGTAGGAATGGCAGGAAAAGCCACTATTCTGATTGAGGGGAGGCAGGGCATCACAGTAGCGGTCATTCAATTTACACATATAACTGATTAAGTTTTCAAGTAATCTTGAAAGGCATATGTAACTGTGTTAGAAAAAATGCTGCTACAGGAAATGTTTTAAATGACCGTGCAAAAGAAATATTTTGTAACTGAAATGTGTAACATACACATGGTAAAAAAAGAAAAGGTAGATATGGTTATGCAGAAAACATAACAGAGAAAGGGCAAAAAGCACTGCATTAATGGAACAATTCAATGATTAACATGTTTGGCAAGGGACGTATGAAAATGGCATGGCTGAGAAAAAAATGAGGATCGGTCAATGTATTTTTATGAAGATGGAAATTAACCAATTCAAGATGATGCTAACAGTCTGGAAAAAATATTTTTAGTTGATATGTAAAGTGAAACGTTTTTGTGTGTGGCAGTGGGGTGGGTATACATTGCTTTGAGGTTCAATACTCAAAATGTTTTGGGCATTAAGTACCTTAGAAAAAACAGACATTTACCTCTATAAGGAGGGCACCCAACTAAGGGCAGCTGTTGTCACACTGGAAGATTGTGTAACCTTCATTCCTTACATAATTATATATGACAGAAGACTGGGCAAAGCATAATGGGCAGGTAATAGAAATTGTTATGCTCAAAGTCAAAAGGTAAGAGACAAACTCTAATTAGTTTTCCGAAGTGGTATACACCTGTCAACCAAAAATAATGGGGGATATTGACAGAAGAGACACAAGGACTGGATGGAATTCTAGAATATACATGAGTGGCAAATAAGAAACTTAGGATTTGCATGGATGTTAATGGCCTGCCAGACCCAGTTAGAGAGAAAGGTTATTAATGAACACACAAAAATAAACCACATCTGGTACTGCTACAAGGTACATACTTGAATCCTGAAGAACACAACAAACATAAAAATAGAATTTGGGAAGAAGAATGAGCCATGTTATCTGGGGAAAGTAATAATTTTAACTGCTAAATGTGGATCAAATGGACACAGAAGACGGACAAAACATGGTGAGGGGATACTCTAGCTATGGTATAAACACCTCTTGAGTAAACCAAAAAGAATTAAGGGGGAAAAATTAAGTGAATGAATAGTTTACCCATCTAGTATATTACATATTGGAAAGACTGGAACTTAGTAACAAGTAAAAAAAAGCAAGTTAAATTGTGTGGGGGTGGGGTATAAGAAGGGGAAATTTTTCAAAACATACATAAAAATATCTGGATTGGTGAATGTAGCATTGTTAAGAGACAGGTGAATACAGTATACTTTTTATTCTTTTAAGTATCAGCAATGGTCTGCATTAGTCAGAATGTGTGTTACTCAGGAATATGCTAAAACAATTAAAGGCAAAGTACTGCTGTTAGCAATCTTTGATCATTTAAAGCTCCAAACTGCCCAACTGCATAATTATTTCCTTAGTATTTTACCAGTGCTACACACGCCTGTGTTGCACCGATGGCAATTTGGGCAAGGGAAGTGGAGTAATCTTCTGTGTCATATATGTTGGTCCTGCATGCTAGGGTGGACTTTGCATGAACTGCGTAGAGCTAGTGACATCATACATATCACATCAGACAATGTCAGCTAGCCCCTCCCCCCAGCGGTGCAGCATTTTCTAAACCAGTCACAAAAAGCTTGCAGTCAGAGGAACACCTCCATATATACCTCACCATTTTCCAGACAATAGGTCCTAAATCCAAGTACTTTCATATGTAACCAAAATATGTTTTATGTGGGATCTGAAGGTGCTTATCAGGCATTGAATTAAAACACTAAATGCAAAAGTATGAATTCTACCTTAAATTTACAAATATTCCTTTAGTCACGTGCAAAGAAAAAAACTTAAGCAAGTAATTCATATGCTTTTGTCAAATTATTCTAACCTGTATGAAGGAGCAAGCCACTGTTCCTCCCCGAAGTTGGTTGAGTAAGGTTTCACAGACTGTGATATCCGGCACACTGGTGACACCATCTGTGATGATGATAATTCCTAAATTAATGAAAAGTTAATGTCACTAGTAAGCCACATAGCCTTAATCAATTTACAAAACTTCATTTACCTTCAATACCGCTTCCAAACTCCGATGTTCAGTTATTGCAATTCTGCAAGTGGAAACGTGACTGTGCCTGGGTATTTGTGCAATTAAGAGTTGACCTGGACAACTTAAGAGTAAGGGACGTGCTCAGTCAATGACACAGAGATGTCATTCAGCATGATGTACCTTTTGTCCACTGTAAGGAGTAGCTACTTACAAGCTTAGCTACCTAATAATTGCAGAGCAGAAATGACAAGGGAAGCTGTATTAATGTAGCGGAAGTAAGTTCTACCATTTTAATGAAATACCTACATAGTTCTTACTAGTAAGAGACAAGATGGTGGCAGTTAGCTGCATAATCCTGCATGGCTGCTTTGTACTGCATTTTTTAAACTGCTCAGACCTGTTTTAATTTATTTATCATGTTTTTATTGGGTAGCAGCTACTTATTAATCTGTTCATTTTTCCCTGTAAACTTGATTCTGATTTTTTTCTTCTTAAGAAAAAAAAAATTCTGCTCAAAAGAAATATCTTTACTGAATTATCACTTATGACATAGACAATCATACATTTATATAAATTAAAACAAACCATACTGATATACTTTCAGTTGCAAATATTACGCATCACATATAATCTACTATAAACAGAACACTGCCAATCTATACTCCATTGCTGTTCTTTCTTTTGCATTCATTGTTTCTACTAACGATATATTTCCCCATGAAGACTTAAATACCTACACAAAACACCAACTCTTTGGCTCGATCACAATGTAAATAAACAAAATCCAAAAAAAAAAAAAAAACAAAAAAAAAAACGTGAAACTTCAAAAGAAGTGTAAAAGTGATTTAATGTACATTTAGCACTTTCGACCTTTAACTGGTCTTCTTCAGAATAAAAATCATGTGTGTGGAAAACATTTTTATATCATCCAATCAAATTACCTAACCAATAAAAGCGCATTGCCAATGAATCTGACACATCATTGAGAAACCATCACAAAATACCATACTCTACAAAAGAACTTAAAATAAACAAAACACATCAAAGTTAGGACCCTCAGAAATATATCTACAGATGGAGCATTGCTGACACTTACAGGTGCCTCTCTTACCCACTGAAGCCTTGTGTTTACATTTCTCCAACAATGCTTTAATATTCTTGGACTTTTTATTGATAAAAGTGGGAGCCCCCCCACTTCTGAACTAACTTCATCATTGACCCCTAAAATTCTTCAGTTGTTTCCAATGATGTTTTTAATGAATATGATTTGCGTACCTGCACTACCAACACCTTTCCATCCTTTTACTGACTGGCACTGACTAACGCACAGAATGCAAAACAACCTGTCTCAATCTTGGCTACTTGGATCACACTGATTTACTACTGAAAAAGAAAAATAACCTACCTTACTTATGTGGTGTTTGTTTCTTCACTCCAGTCCAGCTTCCTTGCTCAGTGCTTTTATTTCCCAGCTACAGTAAGATTTACGTAACTAATCACTGGCCTTTCAAAATAATTTTCATTTTGTCAGTTTATGTATCTTCTGTTTAGTCTCTTCTCGCATATCCTTGGCTGCCACACCAGAATTTTTAATCCATATTCCTAAAACTTCATTTTATCATGTCCCCATAAATAAGAATATTGCTGAACAAATTTGTGTGTGGGTACATAACCTACCTCTATGCTTTTGTTTTAGCTTCATTCATTTTGCAATCCAAAAAGATCTGAAACTGTCTGAAAATGTTCCACAAAACTGTAATGTCTCTTTCTGGTTTTATCAGGTATAAAATAATATAATTTGCAAATAGAGCCAGCTTTTCTTGACTACCATACTAATTATATCCTTGAATTTCTCAGTCACTTATTTTCTTTGCCAATGGTTATAAATATAATGCAAATAACAATGGGGAAAGAGGGCATCCCTGCCTGGTTCCTCTGCTCAAGCAGAAATTATAACAGAGGACTCCAACCAATTTAATTTTCGCCTCCGATCCATCATATATCCTTCTAATCAGCCTTATATTTTTTTCAGGAAAATGCAAATGCTTCCATTACCCTGCTCATAAGTCCCAGCTTACACTGTCAAATGCTTTCTCTGCATCAGGACCCACCAACAATATTAATATTTTCTTACATACTGCTTTCCTCTGGATCATCAATGTTCTGTTAATATGGTCAAATGTTTGCCTCCCTTCCACAAAAACACACTGATCCATATCTATCAATTTTGGCATTACTTTTGTCATTTTTTTATCCATTATTGACAAAAACACTTTATAATCCTATAAAGCTGGGTCTGATGGATCATAACCCACTTTAGGTATTACAGCTACCACTGCTTTCTTCCAGGGTGTTGGTACTTCTCCTCCTTTTAAAATACTGTTAAACAAAACCTTCCTGATCTTTATCAGTTTTTTCCCCTCCTAGCTTCTAAACTTCGACAGGAATACCATGCAATTAAGCCAAAAGGTGCTTCAGCAAAGTATTAGTTTAAGGGTGTGCACACTTGTGCAACCAACTTATTGTACGTTTATTTTTTATATTTTCCCTAACAGATTTGTTTTTCAATTGAATTGTACAGAGTATAGGTCACATTAAAGGTGGGAAAAGTTTTGAAATGATTTACTGTGGTCTCATTTTTTTACATCACAAAAACCTGGCATTTTAACAGAGGTGTGTACACTTTTTATAAGCATTGTAATTCTAATTTCTCTACAGGATCACTTGTTATCTTTCTTGTTATAGGCTCCCTAAGCTTGGCGACAGTCCCTTCTACTTTCTATTACCGGAGTAATCATGCTAAAAGTTTTCTGCTCTAGTGTTATCATAAAAAAAAAAAAACAGTTGCTTAAGAGCAATCTTTCTAAACTCATGCATATTATCGAGGTAATCCGTTATTTTCTGCTTAGCATTCTGCAGTTGATCCTCCTCTTGTTCTGGGAGATTCCTCCTATTCTGCAATACTTTGTCAGTCCCTCTAAATAATTCTTATTTCTTAACTACAGCTCCCTTTCTTTTATTCCCACCCTATTTTTAAACACCACCTTAATTTTATCCCACTCCTTAGCTATATTTTCAGAAACAATTTCCATCCTCTCTAATAGCTCCTAAATAATCTCCACTACCCATTCCTTAAATTACTCTCTTTTAGCAGATAGGTGGGAAAGCACCAGTGTCTCATTTTTATTTAATTACCTGGACTTTTTATTTCAGTTATTATTGGCGCATGATCTGAAATAGTTATTGGGTGCGTATCAAAACCTTCAATTAAATGTACACGTTCTTGTGAAATGTAAATTCTGTCTAACCTAGCCCAGTTTTTATATCTTGGGGAATAATAAGTAAATTCACTCAGAACTCTTATTACTGAATTCACATCTTCCATGCCAAATATTTTCATAAATCTCTTCAAAAATCTACCCCTCTTTTTTATACTTTCCCTTCTGGGCCCCCCAGACATCTTCACTGCTGCAAATCACATTCCAGTCCCCATCTATAAGTAATATTCCTTCCTGAAAACTGATTATTTCTCCCGGAATTTTCTTAAGTTCCATTATAGTAGTTTCAGGTGGAATATAAATCCTCCTCTATTATCAGTAGCCAATTAGAACTACACTGCTGCCATTATTAACTTTTTATTCTCTTCTATCACTACTGGAGTTCCTCTTGAAATTAATATAAGTACTCCTCTTTTCCTTTGTCCCAGGTATTCCACTGAATAGTCATCCTGAACACCTTTCTTTATCAAATTCACAAGTTCAGTTCTTTCTAAATGCATCTCCTATAACACAGCTATTTGCACTATACATTTTTAATATAGTTCACTACTCTTTCTTTTTTGTATTTATCTGTGAGACCGTTGATATTTAAAGACATTACAGAAAGCACTATTGCACTAAAATTTATTATTCCCACCTTTTATGTATTACACCTTTTCTGTTAAATGTCTAATTCCAGATTTTGTGTTACATGCATACACTGTTTAGGAGACTGAACTTTTACACAGTTGTTTCCTGTCACATCCATTTGAGCCTATGTCACATCTTACAAAACTTTCTGGTTTACTGAAAGCCCCCCCCCCAAAAAAAAACACCCCCAATATCCCCCTTATTGACAGACAAAACTATGTACATCTTCAAATATTGAAGTTTTACCCTCCTAATAGGAACAAATGTCCCAAACTGACAGCCACACTCACAAAGTTGAGTTAACCTAAAATTGGGGAGTTGCTACTTGGCATTTTGTTTATCTGCAGGGGCCTCTCATTACCAGCCCATCCTTTAAGTACTTAGAGATTACCATTAGGTATTTTCTGTTCTTGTAGGAAATGTTTTAATGTGGCACAAGGTGGGGCACAGGAAATGAGCTGGCAAAGACTCATCATTTGGGTGCATAAACTGTTTTGGTGAGCAGGTGTTACCCTGGAGATAAACATCACACAGACAGAATTTTTGTCTTCTGCATCATACCCAGGAAACTGGCTTCTAAAGCCAGACCGTTATCTAGGAACTGTGAAATACTGGGCCTTCTGAGAGCACTTTAAGTCCCCCTGTAACAATCTTACTATTTTTTTCTGACCTGCTGTGTAGTGCTGATCTGGCTTTTATTGTGGAAGTCTAGCTGAATAAACATTTTAGTCCACATCTAATCACTGGTGTACCATGGGTTCTCTACAATTCAGTGCTCTAGTATTAACAGGACTATGTGTGGAAGCAGTGATTTATCACTCTCCACTGTGGCTGATCAATGTAAAGAAAGGCTGACAACTACCTTGAGTATGTAATGGTAAACAAAGCAGGTTGTGTAATTCTCCTTTCTACCATGTACCCAGCAGTGTGAGAACTTGCCTACAAGATTTCATGGAGTTGGTAATAAGAGGCTGCTGCAGATAAACACAATGCCAAGACGAGTCCATGGCTCTGAGGAATTTCCTGCATTAGGAGATATTTTGATTTCATGCAGGTGGTTACCTGACCTAACCTTGACTTCTGACTTCGCAGTGCAATGCATCTCTTGGCTGGACCACCTTGTCTGGTTTGTAGAGGTTTTTCTTCAGTTACATCTCTGAATATGAAATGGTGGAATACAGAAATCTGCATGCCATAATTGTTAACCAGTCTGCTCCTGCCTTCTGCTGTTTCCCAATGACTCTCAATGAAGGTGATCCAGATGTGGTATTTGCAACCTATAATAAGGTCATAGGGTCTTTACTGGATCTGTTCTCCCCATCTTTGAATGTTCTGTTTGCTTCCGATATGACTTGTTGAATTACAACGTGGCAAAAAGTCAACTTGCTCGGAAACCAATCCAACAAAAAACTTGCATACAAGTATATTTTGCAAGGAGGTAATCCCCAGCACCTCCCAAATGTACATACTTTTGACTTTTGACCGGTTGACTGGCTTGGCAAAAAAAAAGGGAAACTTGCTTCTAGAATGTCAGGAACTATGTACCACTTTTAGTGCTTGGAAGCAGAAACCAAACAGTATCATAAGACCAACAAGAACATGACAACTATGTAACCACTGGCATTTCAGAGTCAATTTTTCAGCACTCATATGCAAAGGTGAGCTAGAGCAGCTGTAACTTTTAGTTATGTACTCACCATAACTTCAGATGTTTGGGATCCATCTCGCCTACATTCTGACTGATGGGTTCGGAGCCGATCCCTCGGCTCCGACTCGGCACGCTTATGCCAAAGAGCGAAGTCTCTTATTGGCTGAGCTTACTATATCCCAGGATGCACCACTACCAGTCCCCCAGATCTAGTTTGTCCGCATACATGCACACATGCACGCCCTGCTTATATAACATCGTCAGATGAAACAAGATAAAACAGTAGAACTCAAAACCGTTCAATCTCTTCTGATCTCCAAGGCAGGGGGAAGGAGGGTGGGTATAAGGAATGTAGGCGAGATGGATCCCAAACATCTGAAGTTATGGTGAGTACATAACTAAAAGATGTTATGTGATCCTATCTCGCCTACATTCTGACTGATGGGACAGCGTCCCTAGCACCTGAATCCTGGGTGGCTCACTGGAAAACACTCCTGAGTACCGTGGAACCAAATGATGCTCGTCCTTTAGATGCCACATCCAATTTGTAGTGGGAAATGAAAGTGTGCGGATTGGACCAAGTAGCCGCAGCACAAATCTCCGATATAGCGAGCTTGGAATGAAAAGCTATAGAAGTAGCCATAGCTCTGGTAGAATGAGCTTTGATAGATGTTGTAAGTTGCTTATTCAAGAAGAATAAGCCTGAGTTATGCAATCTCTAATCCATTTGGAAATAGTAGCTTTTGTGATGGTTTGACCCAATTTATTATCTGAGAAGGACACAAACAACTGGTCTGACTTACGGTGTTGCTGAGTCCTGTCTAAATAGAAGCGTAATTGCCTGTGAACATCCAATTTATGGAGAGTGTATTCTGCTTCATTGGAGAAATTTGGGAAGAAAACTGGTAGCTCTAGAGACTGTTGGAGACAAAGATTAGAACAGACCTTTGGGACAAAGGATGGATTAGGCCTAAGAGATACTCTGTCCTTGTGGAAAATCAAGTACGGTGGTTTAATGGACAGGGCTTGAAGCTCTGAAACTCTTCTTGCAGAAGTAATTGCAACTAAGAAAGCAGTTTTCCAAGACAGATATTTTAACTCACATGTAGCAGCCGGTTCGAACGGGGAAGATGTCAATCCATGAAGCACTAAATCTAGATCCCACGGAGGCGCAGGATGAGAAACTGGGGGTCTCAACAGACCCGCACCTTTAATGAAAGTTTTGCATAGTCTGCAGCTCATCAATGGAGGATCCATGGACTCGTGAAATTTAGAGATTGCCGCTAGTTGGACTTTAATAGTAGAGACAGAAGATCCTTGATTAAATAGGGATGTTAAAAATTTCAAAACCTCTGGGATAGGAGCAGTGATAGGGTCTAAGCCCTTGAGTTGAGCCCAGATAGCAAACCTCTTCCACTTACTGAGGTACAATTTGTTAGTGGTGGGTTTGTGGGTCAAGATAAAATGTGAACAACTTCCGGTCTAATGTGTGACTTCTGACTAAAGTCGGAAGTGGAGGGGCCAAGCTGTCAACTTCAAAGATCGTAGCGACTGATGCTGTTGTCCCGACTGATGAATTAGCAGGTCCGGAATTAGGTCTAAAGTCCACGGATCGTCCACCGCATGTTTCTTCAGGTAAGGAAACCATACCTGACGAGGCCAGTATGGGGCAATCAGTATCATTGCGGACCCCAATTGAGAAGCTTTTTGAATGACTTTGGAGAGAAGTGGAATCGGAGGAAAGGCATAAAGTAGCCCTGTTGGCCAAGGTTGTGCTAGAGCATCCATAGCTGGTACTCCCTGAAGTGGAGTCAAGGAGAAGAACCTTTTGCACTTGGTGTTTAGTGGAGTTGCAAATAGGTCGCAGCACGGCGTCCCCAATCTCCTGAAAACCTGAGCTGCTACTGTTTCGTTTAGGGACCACTCGTGAGGAGAGAGAATTGTCCTGCTCAATTTGTCTGCCAATATATTTGATTTCCCCGGAATGTGGGTCGCTACCAAGAAGCGGTTGGTAGCTACAGCCCATTCCCACACCCTCATGGCCTCTCTGCAAAGGGGGTACGATCTGGTCCCTCCTTGTTTGTTCAGATACCAGACCACCGACATGTTGTCTGTGTGGATGGCGATGATGCCCTGAGGAAGAAACTTGTGTAAGGCCTGTAGGGATAGAAGTACAGCCCTCATCTCCAACACATTGATGTGGAGAAGAGCTTCGTCTGGAAGCCAGGAGCCCTGAACTAACCTGCCCAGACAATGCCCCCACCCTATCTGGGAGGCATCTGTCGTCAGGGTAACCACTGGAGAGGGAATAACAAAGGGGCTTCCTTGATTTAGATTGGATGTCTGAAGCCACCAGCGAAGGTCCCGTTTGCATGTTTCCGTAATCATGATGTGATGATTGAGGGGAAGATCCTGAAAGGACCATTGAGTGGACAATAGCCACTGAAGAATCCTCATGTGCAATCTTGCCAGAGGAACTAAAAGAACCGTGGCAGACATTGAACCTAAAACTTGTAGAACCCTCCTGGCTGGGGCTTTGGATCTCGAGATCAGAGCTTGAACATGGCCCTGTAAAGTTTGGATCCTTTCGGCAGGAAGAAAGACGCATCAATTTTGAGTCTATCTCTGCTCCTATGAACCTTATGCGCTGAGAGGGCAGCAAGACAGACTTTGACCAATTGAATGTAATCCCCAGGGTAGCACCCAGGGAGATGGTGGCTTTGAGGTTGTCCATTAGTAGATGCCTGGTGGTGGCAGTCAGGAGCCAGTCGTCCAGATAGGGAAACACTTGGAATCCAAGACTTCTCAGGTGAGCCGTCACTACTGCCAAACACTTGGTGAACACCCTGGGGCTGTGGTGAGACCAAAGGGCAGAGCACAAAATTGGTAATGACTGACTCCCAGGCTGAAGCGCAGATACCTCCTGGACGCCTGATGTATCGGTATGTGATAATAGGCGCCCTTGAGGTCTATGGAGCACATCCAAACATCCTTCTCCAACAATGGGAGAATGGATTGTAACGTGACCATTCGGAATTTGGATTTCGTGACGGATTGGTTCAGTCTGCTGAGATCCAATATTGGTCTCAGGTCCCCTGTCTTTTTCGGCACTAAAAGAACCTGGAGTAATTTCCTGATCCGATCTGGTCTGTGGGGACCGGTTGGATGACTCCTTTTTCTAGCAGCTTTAAAGCTTCTGCGGCTGCCATTTCCCTTTGACTGGGTGGTGGGTCCGGGATTTCTTTGGACGGTGGGAGTGAGTATGTGAATGGGATGGTGTAACCTCCGGCAATGATCCGAAGCACCCATCTGTCCTGAGTGATTGACTCCCAGGCTTTTAGGTGCTTGGCAAAACGACACCCGATTGGCTCCGGAGCAGCACAGCCGGGCAATCCCTCATGATGTGTGGGAGGCTGAAGAGCCACGAAAGGACTCGGTCTCCAGAATTGCGGGGCCCTCTGCCGCCTCTGGGACGGCGTCTCCCAGAAAAATTTCCCCGTCCTCTGCCTCTGGAAGGGGAATCTTCCTGCTGTTGGGGGAAAAACTTACGAGATTTGTTGAACCACATCTTCCCTCCTTTAGCCTTGGGGTAAGGCCGAAAGGGAGTGGAATAACAGGCACCTACGGCAGATAAAGTTTTTCCCTCTTGCTCACAGCGGGTAAGGGTGTCTTTAACCTTCGGTCCAAACAAAGAGGACCCATCAAAGGGAGCGCGGCGAAGGAAGACTTGAAGGCCTCCGAACTGACACAAGCGGAGCCAGGCTTGTCTCCGTGAGCCACGCCTGTGCCTGCCGCTCTACCGCCTTCGGCCGCATAGGAAATGAGCCTCATGGACGAGTTAGAAATTGACGTAAGGATAGCCAACTGAGAGCTAACCGACTGGGCTAGCTGCTCAGGTAGGTTACCCGAGAGGGAATCTGACAACTCCTTGACCAGATCCCTCTGAAGCCTGGTAAAATGTGCCAAATAATTCAGAGACCTTAAAGTAAAGGCCGCTGAAGTCAGGGTGCGCTTCCCGTACCTGTCCATGCTCCTAGACTCCTTATTAGGAGGATGGATGGACGTTGAAGCCTCTGCCACTTCCTGTTGTGTAGCAGATGCCACCACCATGGCATCTACAGCCACGCCTTTGGTGAGGAACTCCTTCTCGGGTGGGGCAGACAAAAATTTATTTGGACGAGAAGGGACTGGTTCCACGGTATCTGGATGTTCCCACGCCCTCCGACAAACTAAATCCAGAAGCTCGTCGAAGGGCGGAGACACCCAGGAGGCGGAGGGCTGAGCCCCAAAGGCCTTGAGGAGCACTGACTCATCAGCAGAGGGGGGTTTGGATATCCAGCCGCCTCGTTGTTTGAGGATCTCTAAGATGTCTGCAAATGAGACATCATCCGAGGACGACTGGGACCCCTCTGCATCATCAAGATCAGTGTCCGATGTAATAGACTCGGGGGAGTCCACGTGCTTCCTCTTGCACGATCTCTTCCTTGGGGGTTCCTCCGAAGACAACTCCGAAGAACCCTCAGGAGGAGGGGAACCCCCAATGGGGGTAACCTCAGGCCCAGGGGCTCCGCTGCCTACGGACAGGGGAACTGCCAAAGACCCAGTCTCCATGCCCAGGGAAGGTGCCGGTAAAGCCGGAGAGATGGCCGAAGAAGACTTGGCCAAGGCACTCCTCATGGCTCTGAAAGCCGGACCCCCTGAATCCTGGGAGTGTCCGGTCCCCGGAGCCATGATAGCCGACGGAAGTCCCGCAGCCGAAGCACCGAGGGGGAGGCTCGGAACCGAAAGCATAGGTCCCGAAACATCACCCCCGGGTCCAGCCGAAGATGTCCGTGTACCAAACTCGGACCCGAAGGCCCGGGTTGGAGTAAGGGTCGGAGCCGACCCTAAGATCTCCACTGGCTCCAACAGCACCTGCTCCCGGAGCCAAGCAGTCGGAGGAGGAATGGCAATGGGTGGGCCAGGGTTATCGGCTCCAAAGCCAACTGGGTCGGAACCAAACAAATTTTTGGAAGACTGGGGACTGGAACAGTCTTTGGAGCACCCTGTCTATATCTGAATCCGACATCCTCAAGACCGAGAGGAAACTGAACGGGTTCGAGACGGCCTCCAACGGCCCCAAAGGGCTAGGGGACCGGCTCGAGGCGACTCGATGACTATCGGCGCCGAAGGAATACACACTAGATTCCATCGGTGCCGAGGTGGACTTCGCCGAGGAGGAAGTGTCTGAGCGGGCGACCTTGTCGGCTCCGAGACCAGTGGAGCCGACGGTGACCCGCCTCGATGCCCCAGCCATCGGCTCCGAAGCCAGAGGAGTCGAGACTGGTGGCATCGAGGCAGACCGTTCCGCCTCGGCCGAAGTCCTTGGAGCCGAAGGAGAGGCCTGCCTATGTCTTTTGGCGGTCGGATCCGACGGACTGGTCGGAACCGACGCCCTTTTCTTTTTAGCCGGAGAAGGAGAGGATGCCAAGGCTTCTTCAAAAGAAGGTTTTATTAACCCCTTAAGAATCAGTTTATTTTTCCTCTCCTGGAGGACCCTTGAGGAAAAAGCGTGACATACGCTGCATGACTCCTGTAAGTGTTTTGCACCCAAACAATACACACAGAGCGAGTGATCGTCTGTGATGGACATTTTGAAATTGCATTTGGTGCATTTTTTGAAGCCCGAAGGCCTAGGATTTTGAGACATTATGGCAAAACAATTTCAGTAATCTTTGACAGAAAAATACAAACTGACTTTCTGTTTGACACTACCTAATAATAGGTTACAGTTATCGCTTAAAAGCGTTGCAAAAAACAAGGGTACTTTGAAACCCTGTAAGGTTTTAGGAGGGTTGACTGACCGGGAAGGCCCTAAGATGAAGGAGGCCTACCAAACTCAACCCAATCACACAACAAGTCTTTAACAAACTCCAAACACACACAAAAGTGAAGAATAGCCGTTAAAACAGCTTTTTGTGACAAGACAGCAAAAAAACTGACAGAAAAAGTAAGTAAAAGCTACTACTCAGCTCAGCCAGCTCGAGACCACGTCTTCGCAGGTTAGCGGCAAACGAGATCTGGGGGACTGGTAGTGGTGCATCCTGGGATATAGTAAGCTCAGCCAATAAGAGACTTCGCTCTTTGGCATAAGCGTGCCGAGTCGGAGCCGAGGGATCGGCTCCGAACCCATCAGTCAGAATGTAGGCGAGATAGGATCACATAACATCACTCGAGCAACCACAAACTGTAGAAGGCACAGCAGGCTAAAAGCTGTGTCCTGTGAATTCTTACCAGGGATGTCAAGCACATGATCTCTTGAACCCTCTTATTTGGGAGAATACAGGTAAAGCAGTGCGTCAGTCACTGCTAAATGGAAGGCACTCACCTGCACTAACACCAGACCAGGCAGTGCACCCAGTGGGACTCGCAAGCATCTACATAAAAGTGTTTTACTATGGGAAAGGAAAGACTGGTATGTCCTCTTTAAAACCCTAACATTCAAAAAAGACACCCATGATCTTTATATCCAACATAATGTTCAAAATGGGAGCAAAACACAGAAGGAAGTCTCGGTTTATCATCTTACCCGAATCTGAAAGCTTCCACATGATGCAGCATCTGAAGTATGACACACCTGGATGCTACTTTTTATGACTTAGGCCCACATCTCAACTTGCAACAGAAATTTAAATCTCTACATCCCTATTATGTACATACTACAGATAACTGTATTAGTACAGTATTTACATTACAAAACTAGTTTAAGAACTTGAATACCCAAAACTGCCAACCACAGAAAGGTCAAATGCTCAAGGAGAGAGTACAGATTACTCACCAAGTCCCACTGAGCATCAACTCACTAAAATAAGAAAAAAGGCCATAAGACAATTTGCATGACATACAAGAGATGGACTTTGATAGATGAATGACTAAATTAAGACAAGCATCATTACCTGCACTTGAATTGGCTGGTAGTAACTGCAGTGCTAAAATGCCCTGTCGAATCATGCTCACAAGCCCAATGTCAGCTGTTGCCAGGGAAACGCCAAGCTTCCTAGTACAGTATTCTTCTGTATCACTGCGACAGTTTCGATTTACACCAGAGGTATCAACCTGAAAAAAATAAATATATACATCCCAGACTTCAGTAAAGACTCTTCTACCAATAGGGTTTTTTCAACATTCCTTACACATCTGTTCCTAACACTGGCAAACTCGCATCATACAACAACCATACTTTTCAATGCAATTCAGGCTTTTAGAAATACAACTGGGGCTTTTAGATTTGCAGTTTGTTAAAAAATATATTGCATTTCATTTTAAAAATTATGATGCATTACTGTGGTCAATAAATGAAAGCAGGTATAGAATATAATGCAACAGGTCATGTACGATATTAAAGTCATAGCATAACTTGTTTCTCAAAAAGCAGAGAGAGAATGACAGTCATTACACCTGAAGTCAAACTTCTGAAAAAAAATACAAACATTGATTTAATCATTTTCTGACAGAAGCTTTATCCTAACTCAGGGATGGATACAAGGCAACTTGAATCCTATTACTGGTCTTAATGGGAGCAAGGCAAAGTACTAATCCTGTGCAGGCCTCCAGTCCATTACAGGAAAATTAAAAAAAATAAACACAACATGCATACTTAGGAAAGGACAACTAATTCATCAGCATTTGTATTTACTAAAATTGTACTTAGCCCTCCCTCTCATTTACAGTAAAACATTTTTCTTCAGCTCCACAGCCAGTTTGTGCTTAATTGTTTCAGATGCTGTGCCCGCAATCCAGCTGTAAAAGGCTGTGGGAGTGAATAAAATCCTCTTGATTGTGAAACTACTCATCCAGTGAATGAAGCTTAAGAATTACCGTTCTTATATACACAGAAGTACAGTCAGCACATCATTTCACATAAGTAGATTCTTACAGTACATTATGATCCTTTGTTTCAGCTGTTTATCCATTTCTTAAATGAATAAGTTGCTTGATCGGCTTGCTAACAGCGTATTTCTCAACCCACCATCACTTACATATTCTTGAATTCAGCTTTCATTTTTTATCATATGTCACCAATTTTGAGAACACTATTCATCATAAATGAAATATTTCTAAGCATCTCTTCTTAGCTTCCAGTCCTTTACACAGTGCATTCTCTTGTTCTCGTACATTTTTCTTTAAATAGGGCACTCACATAGAGTTTTCAGATTCCTGAGTAACTTAAAGACTTGTATCTTGTTCCCACTTGCTTTCCTAAAATTGCACATGCTGACTTTTTTTAAATATCTTTATTTATATGATTTCTAATGCAGATCCTACCATTTTGCTGCCCTGCTCTGAAATGCCTTCTCCCAAGCTACTCTGTCACTCCAGGGAGAACAACAGAAAGGTGCACCATATTTTAGCCAGGGTCTTCAAAACTACATATAAAAAGGGAAATAACATCTACTTCAGAAATGGGATTTACCTATGATTATAAAGTAATATTCTGACAAAGCAGTAGGTTACTGGGCCAAATGGAATCTTGATTAATGTACGCATTACTAAAAAATGACAAATGATGGCAAAACCCTTAATAGGTTCTAATTTTTTCAGAGGATGAGTAATCTTGTGAATTATATTTTTAATCATTCTTTTCCCATCCCCACACCCCAAATTATCAAGCCCCTAATTCTGTTGGGCCATTCCTTCTTCCTCCTCCTGCTTTGAAAATTGCTGAGGGGATGGAGGCAAGAGCGAGGGACTGTGGCTGACATTGTAATGGTCAGGAGATGCTAACATTCCCTCTGCTGGACAGCAAGCATTGTGCAATGTCCACTATCCTGGACCAGGAAAAAGTGAATCCACACACCTACAAAGTCCAACCAGAGTGAACAAGCACCCCTTAGTGGGCTCCTGCTTTCTCAACCCAAAGTTGCAGGAGCTGAAATACCCAGGTTCCCCTAAGTAAAACTCTTACAGTGGGACTCTATACCAAAGACTGCCTAGGATGGAGGAGGTGGCACCAGCCATGCACTCCTCTTCAACATCTGGTTCCTACAGTATCTATGTAGCTAAATGGGATGCAGTTAGGGCTCCATCCCTCCATGACACAAATCCAATGCAGTAACTTGGGAAGGGACAGCACTAAATAGGAGGATGCAGGACACACAGACCTCTATATCAGTGGAGGGAGTTATGCTAAAATATATATATATATATATATATATATATATATATATATATATATATATATATATATATATATATTTGCTGTTTTTCCATTAGTCATGTTCATCAACTGACATGTACAGTCTGCTAGCTGCCATTAGGCCACTCAGGTTAGATCATTCTGCTAGCCCTACCTGCTGCTTTCTCACACTAGTTTATCTTCAAACTCCCTTAAAAGGAGTAATTTCAGGTCATTTATTTCTTTTGCTGTCAATACTTCCCTCCTCCCAAAATGTGTATTCTTCATGGGCTCTGCTTCCTAGATGCATTCTTCTGCTTTTCTACACTGAATTTAAGCAGCCATACGTCAGACTAATCCTCCAATCTTGACAAGTTTCATCTCAACCTTTCTAGCCATATTTTCCACTACCTTAAATATTGCTACTTAAATTTGTTAAAAAGGTCCTTAAAGGCTTTCTCTTAGAAGACAGATGAAAAACGTCAACTCATATCTCATAAAACAAAAATAGGAGCAAATGTAGAGTGCTAGAGGGAAAATAAGGGAGTATTTGGATAATATGCAGGAGTTTTAAAAGGGTACTGTTAAGTAACTATTTTTTCACTACAACTCTGGAGCAGAAAAACTTTTAGCACAATGATTTAGACAACAGGAAGTAGAAAGAGTCAGAGCCAATATATAGCATCAATGAGAAGAAGAAGAATCAATAGTTATGTATTTATCATTACACTGGATCCTTTCATCCTCATCTGTCTGATATGACTTTTGGGTTCTCAAGTCGCTTAAGGGATTACACTCTGCAAATCTAGTACTCCAGCCTCATGCCAATTTAAATTTTCCCTCCTATAATGTGCCTGGTTATAAAGCTTCCTCAGATAAGAGTTTTCTGACCTACAGCGTCAGGAATCCTGCTGTGCCTCTAGTAAAATAGGCCCTCCGAGTCCTTTAGAACTACACAATGGAAGGGGTTGGGGGAGGGATGTCATATTGGATGGACAAGGATGAAAGGATCCAGCATTACGTTAAGTACATATCTACCATTTCCTATTCAGCCTGTCCATCTGATCAGACTGTTGGATCAGAATCCACAGCTACTTATTCTTCGGATGGTTTCATGACAGAACTCTTTGAGAACTGTGGTCCCAAACAATGCTCTATATCCTGAAATTACATCTAAATTATAAAGTTTTGCAAATGTATCCAAGGAAGCCTAAGTAGCAGCTGCACAAATTTCATCCACAGATGAGTTCTTTAATAAGCGAATGTGGCCTCAGACTTTGTACAATGAGCTCTTGATCCAAGTTGCAGAAGGCGATTAATGGAGGACTAGATAAAAGTTATGAAATCTGAAATTCATCTGGACAAGATAATTCTGGATACTTTCAAACCCAATCTATTATGAGAAAAAGATAACAGTTGGGTGTCCTTCTTGATGGCCTTTCTTTATGAAAACACAAACGCAATTGTCTATGCATGTTCAAAGTGAGAAGCAAATATTCTCCCTTGCTGGAGTTCCTGGGAAAGCGCACCACAGATGTACTACTGATTGGTTTAGGTTAAATTTGGATGGCAACTTAGGAAGAAAAGAAGGGTTGGTGCATGAACAGACCTGGTCTTTGTAGAAAACCAGATAAGATGGAACAGATGAAAAGTGCACACAATTCAGAAACTCCCTTGGCTGATGTTATTGCCATGACAAATAAAGGGCTCCCTATTGAAATGTCAGCACTTGAAATGCCGAGTGCCAACAAGCCGAAAAAAGAAGACCAAAAGCCCAGGAAAGGAGCAAATCTCCAAGATAATTCTTCTCCTTTAAACTTCTTTTTTTGCAGGGGAGCAAGCACCACCCTGCACCTTCTGATGTGGGGAAGCAAGCCCCCACACCCGCTGAACTCATATATACAAACTCCTAGATCACCATACATCTGAGAAAAAGTGAATATCCCAAGAAATGGCCAGCTCGGACTTAGAATATGCAAGTCAGTTTTCTGGCCAGTCTTTCTGTTTTGGGACTCTTACAAGTGGATGCTGACATTTCAAATAGTTACCCAAATAAAGTTATCCAAAAAAAAAAAAATTTAAGTGGTAGATGCTACTCAAAGCAGGCCTTTGTTAAGGCATTCAACACAAAATTAACAACTCATTGAGGGATTGTTTCTCTAATTGGTGGACAAAGCAGAACCATACCCTTAAAAAAAGGTCTTGCAAGACCAGGAGAGGCCAATGAATGTGAATCAAAGTCTTGGTGAAAACAGCTACAAGTTGCACTTTAACAGTCGCTTAGTTGGAACCTGAAGAGAAGAGTTCTGAGAAGAAGAGAACCACTTGAGGAATAAAAGCAGAGAGGGGATCTACCTACGAAGCAGATACCAAAGTGGAAAAATGTGCCCATCTGCTAATATACAGACTACCTCTTGAGACAAGAAAGAATCTCTTTCTATTAATGAAACTGGAGAAACCATGTGGTTATTTTGAGGTTGAAGGGATCTGGGTAAAGCAAGCCAAAAGAATGGGAAAACAGATCATACATGGAATCCAACAGCCAGGGAGGCTTCCTGATGTGAGGTCTGAGAAGAGGAGATGAGATTTGCCAAGGCTAGTGTGGAACGAGGAGGATCACTGTAGCTCTGTACTGAATGCTTTTTGTATGAACCTGAACATCAAGGGAAAAGGCAGGGGGAGGCATAAATGAGCCTTGACGGCCAATGTCCACAAAATCACTCAGGGACTGTCCCTTTGGGAGAAAATCAGGACAAAATAATTGCTGCACTTAATGCTTGTTGGGGATGCAAAGATGATGCAGCAAGGACAGCCTCAGCAGAAGAAGATTTGATTTGCCACTTGCAGATTAACAGCCCAGTCATGATGCATGAGACTGGATCTGCTGAACCTGTCTGCAACACAGCTGACTTTCCCAGGGATGTGCAATGTGAAGTGAGCTCTCATTACCATACTCTCATAGCTTCCTAGCATAGGGGGGCAGGAGATATTTCTTCCCCATTTGTTACTGTATCAAATTACTCTTACATTGTCTGTTTGGATTAAAATCAATCACAGAGGCAAGCAGTCCTGTTATTCCTGCAACACTAGAAGGACAGCCCTCATCTCCAGGGCAGTGATGTGAAAACTGGCCTGCTGAACTGACCATGTACTTTGGGCCATCCCCTCCTGATAATGCGTACCCTACCCCGAAGAGATGATCTCTGTGTTGACCATGGTTGAAGGTGCGGAAAAAAGGAAATTCCTCCCCTGTAACAACAGTGTGGAGGTCAACCACCACTCAAGAGGAGCTCTACAAAGATTTGTGATCTGGACAGATGATGAAAGCAAGTCCTCCAGTTGTGACAATTTTGCTTTGAGGAGCCACTGTAAGATTTCCATATTAAACTGGGTTAGGTGCATCATTAAAACAGCAGAAGCCACAAGTAAATATTATGGGAAGAAATAGCCAGAGAATTGTTATGGCTAGGCTTGTATACGCCCTAGGGTCGATAGCCTAGTACCAAACTATGTACCTAGAATTCTCAGAACAAGAACTGTTGGAGAAGATAAAAATTGTAGGAAACTTCAAACTGCAAACACTGAACACTGGACTATTTCTGGAGTTAAAGAAATGATACAGGTGTCCAGGTGGCATCCAATGAACTGAACAGACTGAGTCTGATGTTGCTGTGACTTCTCATAGTTGACAGAAATTCCCCAAGGACAGACAAAGTTGGAACAAGTAACCTCTAGCCTTGATAAGGAATTGAGGGGTGCCTCAATGTGCCAGCAAGGAGCAAGTTGTCTAGGTGTTGGAAAACCCTGATCCAGAGCAGCCTCAAGTTCACTGCAGACACAACAATGCACTTGGTGAACACCCAGGGGGTGGTGGTAAAACTGACGGGCAGAGCTCTGAAATGAAAGAAATTGGCTCCCATCTGGAAGCGTAGAAACCTAGATGCATTTGCAATTTTTGATGTATAGATAAGCATTCAGAAGCCGATAAAGTACATCCAATCAATCACCTGTACACAAGGAAGAACTGACTGCAGTGTGACAAGTCCTGAACTGGATCTTTTCCATATACTGTTTGAGTATTCTTAGGGCCATAATGGGTCTGAGGTCTTTTTTGTTCACTGGAACCAAAAAGAACCTAGAGTAATAACGTGACCTTGTCTGGTCCACTGGGACCCCTTCACTGACTCTTGTTTCTGAAGAAGCAAAAAGATTTCTCTTCTGGCCATTTCTCACTGGTGGGGTGGTACTAATGGAAACAGCCTTTTCAAACGGGAGGAGTGCTGGAAATGGTATACAGTAGCCTCTTGATATTACCCCTCTTATCTAGAAATCTTACATTCTGGCCATCCATGTAGTTAAGGCAGAGAAAAAGGCAGTCCCCATACTGCCTCCAGTGGGGAGAAATCAAGCAACCATTCAGACACAGTGAGGTTGCCTGTCAGACAAAGGCCATCAATATCCCTGGTTCTGCACACCTCCATGACCTCTGGGTCTGCTTCCATTAAAGAGGCCACCTATGACATGAACACCCCTGTCAGCGATGGACTGAAAGAGTCGATGCTGAGATTTTCCAAACCACAGAGACTAGGAACTCCTTTGGTTTCTGCTGTAAGAGCACTAAGGGTTCTCACAAGTAACACCTACAGCAGTGCTTTCCTATCTTGTTCACACCGCTGCATTCTCACTCTTTGGACAATGGACAAAAAAAAAAAAATACCCATCATAAGGGGCATTGGTAAAGGATGTTTTAAAATTGTCATCAAAATCACGGAGACTATGCTAGGCCTGCTGCCTCATGGTAACATCTATGCCAGTCACTCTCACTGTCCCATCAGCTGCATTATTTAGAAGCCACATGGAAATAATAGTAATACTGGGCATAGTACTCCGGGTGGCCTTTAGTTGTTTTCTAGAGTTATAAGTAGACAGTCTTTTCAGAGATATTATACCCTGTACTGCTAGATCTCTCTCAAACTAGGCTATATGACTGCAGTAGTTCAAAGCCCTCAAAGCAAACATGGCTGAAGCACATACACACTTCCCCATTCTATAAACTGCCTCAGACTCCTTATTAGGTGGATGGACAGTGGCCATATCATCTGTCAGCTCTTTATCGGTGACTGCTGCCACAATGATAGAATCCAACAAAGGATTCTTGGACCAAAAGGGCCTGTCCTTCTGCAGCCATAGATTTTTTTGGGGATTCCTAGGTATATTCTCCAAAGAATCAGGCTCATGCCATGCCTCCTGGCAGCAAAGTCTATGAGATGGTCTACAGAAGGAACCATCCACAAAGTGGAGGGGGATTTAAATCTTATGCCTAAGGAAAGGATCTGCTCATCCTGACAGGATGGATCTGTGGGCCAATTTCCCCTGTGGCACAGGAGCTCCAAAACCTCACTGAAATTGAGGTCCTCCAGAGGAGCTGAGGGGATCCCTCTCAATCATCTGAGTCAGCAACAAAGTGACTGACTTATCTGAGGAGTTAATGTGTCTCCTCCTACATGTGCTCTTCCTTGGAACCTCAGATGGAGAATCTGAATCAGATGACTGCTCCTGTGTCCAGGCAGCTCTTTTAAGGTTATCTGTTTGGCTTGGATCCTGGTATGCATGAAAAGGTCATGATAGAGAAGGAATGGTATCCAAGGGATGGGATAACACTCATGAATCTGACCTGGGAGGGCAGGCTACGATCCCTCCCATTACCTCGAATGTCAAAGCCACATCTGCCTAATCTAAAGTCCCGCTGTTTAGAACAGGTGCTGTTCCTTCCACATTAGAGAGACAGGCAAATGACTGACACAGAAAAAGAAACCATACAGGATAAGTTGAAAGACTATGCAAAAGCAGTGACTTCAAGGCATTGGTCCAGACAGTCACTCAAATCTAAATGTGCTGGAGTCAAGTGGACTGGACTGGATGGCTTCAGACACAAAGTCAAGTTTGTTTACAGTGCCAAAGCCATCATCATCATCAGCCCCCCTTTTCCCATTTTTTTCTACATGGAGTCAGGGTATCGTATTAACAGTCGCCAACTCTCTCGATTCAGTGCTACACTCCTGCCTTCTTCAACTCTCATGCCTGACTGTTGCAGATCTTTCACACTATCCATCCACCTCTTTGCTGGACATCCTTGCCTCCTATTACCTTCTTCCTGTCTGTCCCACATCTTCCTTAGCAGATTGTCTTCTGCTTTTCTACACATGTCCAAACCCACCATAATCTGTTCTCCTTGATCTTTTCTGCAATTGGAGCTACTCTGGCGTCTGCTCTTATGTCCTCATTTCTTCACCTGTCCCACAGTGTCCATCCTACCACCTTTCTCAAGCACTTCATTTCTATCACCTCTAACTTCTTCAACTGTTCTCCCTTTACTGCCCAGGTTTCTGTACCCTACAGCAGTACTGGTCACACCGTCTTGGACACCATACTTTTCAGCTTCTTTGGCATTCTTCTGTCATAGACTACACCTGATACTCTATGCCAGTTGGCTGCATCGCCTCTGATTCTAGCTTTGACCTCTTCATTCAGACTACCCTTCTCCTCAACCACCCCTCCCAGATACTTGAAGCTGTTTACCTGTTCCACCATCTTCCCTTCTAGCTCTATTCTCAGCTTCTTTGGATTTCCCCAATTTGATGCCATTACCATCATCTTATCTGTGCTTAGTTTCATCCCATGTGACTTCACATTTGCATTCCATTCTCCTATCCTTTGCTGAAGTTCTGGCTCAGAGTCTGCCTGTACTGCCACGTCGTCTGCATAGAGCAGCTTTGTTGATCTGTCCCCTCCAACCTGTTTGCTAATGTAGTCCATCACCAGTATGAACAGCAGTGGGCTCAGAGCTGAACCCTGGTGTACACCCACTCCCACTGGGAACCCCTCTGTGAGGCCAAACACTGTTTGTACTTGAGTCAATGGGTCCTTGTACATAGCCTGCACTAAGTCTACCAATGTTTCTGGGACTTCAAACCACTGCAGTACTGCCCAAATCAGCTTTCTTGGGACCTTGTCATATGCTTTCTCCAAGTCTAGGAATGCCCAGTTGGACTCTCTCCTCATCCCTAGCTTCTTCTCAAGTATCTGTCTCAATACAAACACTGGGTCAATTGTGCATTCTGATCTGAATCTGAACTGTGCATCTCCCATCTTACATTCTACTACTCTGCGTATCAGTTCATCAATCACCTTCTCCAGTGCCAAAGACATCTGCTCCAAACTGGAAGTTAACCCCCGACATCACCAGACCTAAAGGTCATTTTAGGGAAGGAACAAGGAAAGTGGAGGCAGGATCTGCCCATTCCACCCTTGTAGCCATGGGGAATGGGAGAACAGCAATTACAATCTGTGTCTTGATGAAAGCCCACATCATATAATCCAATTCTAAATCACATGCGCATCTGAAGGATATAAAGGAATTAAAGGATGACTTTGATGAGGGCCAGGAAGAGAATTCCAAATGTTCTCTGAGTGGGTACCTCACTCTGCTTGGCTGAGGGATATATCCTCAATAACTATTGGTTCTGAGAAAATCAGAGCCAACCTCAGGGACACAGCTGGAAATGAAGACGTCAGACAGTTCTGATCTCAAGATTTTCACAGGTCCCGCATTAGGGGACTCCTGCAATCTTCTCTGCTTCAAGATCCTCCTTACTCCTGGATTTATCGCTGTTCTTCTTACAGCCATCTTTATCCTTATGGTGCCTGACTACTTTAAGATCAGGAGGCAGCAAGCCCTTAATCACCAATTTACTTCTCCTATCTGATAGGGCGCATGGTCTAAAAGGTTTGTACACAGTACAGTTGGTGGTAAGAAGTTTGCCACAAAAACAGACTATGCACTGGCCATGTGCATCTTTGGGAGGAAATTTGTGCCAGCACTTTAAGCATTTCTTGAAGGACTTTTCCTTCTCTTCATCTTTATTCCCCTCCATTATCTAATTGAGAAAATATTAAGTAACACTACGCAAAAAAGCAGCATTCAAAACCACACAAACCTTAACAGTTCCTACAACCATGAAAACAATTCTAAGAAACATATATAAAGTCAAAAGTGACATGTTTTAAATATATGGCTGGCAGGCCTAGTGCCCATATAATGAGATAGACAGAAATAAGTGAACAAGGAAAGGGAAATGAGGTGTCTAAACTGATGAAAAACAAAGAGAATGTAACAAATGCAAAAAGCTGTCAAAAGTTATGAAAATACAATAATTCTGACCACAAATATTAAAAGTGAAGCACTTGGCTTTATGAGCAGATTGCAACCATGTCTGAATGCTGAGATGGTAAAAGAGATCTGAGGAAGCTTCACAACCAGGTGCATTAGGGGGAAGGGAAATTTGAAGGGGCTCAAGGCTGGAACACTAGTTTTGCCAAATCAGATCTGACAAGCGTATCGAGGACCCAACAGATGAATCACAGAGATAGGATCTCTGGATCAAATTCACTCTATAAAAGGAATTAGAGATATTTTGGAAATTTTATGAAAATTTGTATGAAGCATAGGAAGAGAAAATCAAGAGAAGCCACAAATGAACTAGATAAATGGTGCGATGCATAAACAATCTCCAGAAACAGTTGGCATTCTTTCGAAAATCTGGAAGGAAGAAAGTACTAAAGGTCTGGAATGTGGTGTATAAAGTACAGTTTTGTACCTACCATAAATGTAGATGTTCGAGTGTATATCCTGCTGCAGTCATCACACTTGGGTTATCCTGCTGTCAGGCGGTCCCGTAGTCGGCCCGAATTCCAAAGTCTTGGTTCGGCGTCGGTTGCTGTCGCTTCTTCCCTGATGTCAGAGCGTCAGGGGTATATCAGAGGCATCTGACGCCATTTTCTTCAGTTTTTCTTGCCCCAGATGATATATATATATATATATATATATATATATATATATATATATACATACATACCTATAGCTATATGGAAAAATAAAACAAAAACAGTTAGGCACAAGCAAATATACCACAGAGGTAGTATACAATAGAGTGGTAGAGATAAGTTCAGCTAGTTCAGAGGGGATGGAGGGAGGGTAACCTGGACTGCAGCAGGGTATACACTCGAACATCTACATTTATGGTAGGTACAAAACTGTACTATGTTCATCATGTTACCCTGCTGCAGTCATCACACTTGGGTAGAATCCCAAAGCTAAGGATGGGAGGTGGAGTCAAACAGGGTTAGAGGAGGCTAGGAGGCCCTGCAAAACTGCAGTGGCGACGCCAGATCTAGTCTTAGAGTAAACTGGTAAGTGGTAATGTTTGGTGAAGGTGTGTACTGAACTCCAAGTTGCAGCTTCCAGAATATCCTTAGTTGGCACCCCCCTGAGGAAGGCTGTAGATGTAAGCTGCTGCCCTGGTAGAGTGGGGCCTTATGGTAGCAGGAACTGGTTTTCCATGGTAGGTGTAAAACGTATGCAATGTCCTATCCATTTGGAAATGGTCTGTTTTGAGATAGCCTTTCCTTGTGATGCTGTAGCATAGGATACAAAAAGCTGGTCAGATTTTCTGAAAACCTTAGTTTTATCCAGGTAGTAACGTAGCTGCCTATGAATGTCCAAGGAATGCAAGAGTCTTTCTCCTTTGTTCTGTGGATTTGGAAAGAAGGTGGGTAAATGGATGGTTTGATTTAGAGCCACACTGGATACCACCTTAGGCATAAAGGAGGGGTTAGTTCGTAGAGAAACTCTGTCTTGATGAAAAATGAGGAAAGGCTCTACTGCCATTAGTGCCTGAAGCTCTGAAACTCTTCTAGCTGAAGTAATTGCTAGCAGCAGGGCAGTCTTCCATGATATAAACTTTAAGTCAGCTGAGAAAGCTGGCTCAAAAGGAGGTAGTGTGAGTTTTTCCAGAACAAAGTTGAGGTCCCAAGTAGGTGTTGGTGCTCTCCTGGGAGGCCTAAAGTTTTTGGTCCCTCTGAGAAACTGCCTTAGGAGTGGATGTGAAAATGTGAAAATAAGGGAGGATCCATGTTGTAGTGAGCAGAAATAGCGGAGGCGTGGATTTTAATAGATGAAAAAGAAAGCCCTTTGTGTAACATCTCATTTAAATATTGCAGAATCTGAGGTATGTCAGGCTGAAGAGTATTTTGGCCTTTAGCTTGGTTCCAGGCGCAAAACCTTTTCCATTTGTCTGAGTAGGCTTTCCTGGTGCTGGGCCTCCTGGCCTCCAGAATAACATCCATAACAGCTTGTGAGAGAGGAGCTGGCTGGTTGCTTAGGTGATTTGCCATGCAGCCAAGTTTAAGGTTTTGAGCTGGCTGTGTAGAATCTGATTGTCTTGCTGTGTGAGCAGGTGGGTAATTTGTGGTAGAATCCATGGTGGGCCCTGGGCCATATTCCTTAATAGTGGGTACCAGTGCTGGCGTGGCCAGTCTGGGGCAATGAGTATCATTCAGGGTCTCTCCATCCTGACTTTCAGTAGCACCTTTGTGAGAAGGGGTAATGGAGGAAAGGCATATACTGTTAGCATTTTCCAACTGAATGAGAGTGCGTCCACTTTCCAAGCTTGATGGTGAAAAGTCCTTGTGCAAAATTTTGTTAGCTGATAGTTTTGAGGGCTGGCAAACAGGTCTATGTCTGGGAGCCTCCATTTTTCAGCTACCATTGCGAATACGTGTGGATCCAGTTTCCACTCGTGGGGATCCATGATGTTTCTGCTTAGGTCGTCTGCCAATGTGTTCTTTTTTCCTGGCAGGAATTGAGCTTGTAATTGAACTTGGTAAGCCAGTGCTATGCTCCACAAGGTCATTGCTTGCCTGCATAGAGGGTAGGAGTGTGTACCCCCTTGTTTGTTTATGTACCACATTACTGTGGTGTTGTCTGTCCTTATGATAAGCTGTCCTGGATGTAAGAGGTCCTTGAAGGCTGTCAGAGCATTTTGTACAGCTAGCATTTCTTTTTGATTGATGTGCAGATTCCTTTGATCTGCAGTCCATACGCCTTGAACGCACTGTCCTGCCATGTGTGCCCCCCAGGCATAGCCCGATGCATCTGTTGTCATAGTTTGCCTAGCTGGGGGTAGGGTGAAAGGCTGACCCTTGTTGAGGTGATATGCCTGTGACCACCATAGAAACTCCTGTTGAAGGCAGGGAATGAGAGGTATCATTGTTTCCAAGCTGTGGCTGTGTTGAGTCCATACGCTTTTTAGGTACCATTGTAATTTCCTCATATGCAGTTTTGCAAATGGTATTAGTAGTATGCAAGATGCCATGAAGCCCAAGGCCTGCAGAATATTTCTTGCAGGGAGTTGGGTCTTTGTTGCCATTGTTCTGAAGTATTGAGTTAGTTGCAGTTGTTTGTCTGGCGTCAGATAAGCCATCTGGGCCGTTGTATTCAAGCTGGCACCCAGGAATGTCATATTTTGTGAGGGCACTAGTCTTGATTTCTTTTCGTTTACTGTGTACCCTAGGCAACTTAGAAGATGTTTTACAAAAGCCAGGTGTTGTAAGAGAATGTCCTTGCTTTCTGCTTGGATGAGACAGTCGTCCAGGAATGGGTATATTTGAATTCCTGTTTGTCTGCAGTATGCAATTACTGGTGCCAGGCATTTTGTGAAGACCCTGGGCACAGTAGATAAGCCAAAGGGCAGTGCAGAGAATTGGTAATGGGTTGAACCTGCAATGAAACGGAGGTATCTTCTGCAATTTTGTCTGATAGGGACATGCAGGTATGCCTCCTTGAGGTCCAACGTTACTAGCCAAGCTTTCCTGCCAAACATAGGAAGAAGCTGCTGTAGTGTTAGCATCTTGAATTTGGGTACTTGCAAGTAGGTGTTTAAAACTGAAAGGTCCAGAATGGGTCTCCAAGCATTGTCCTTTCTGGGGACTAGAAAGAGCCTTGAGTAAAATCCTTGGCCTTGCTCCTGTGTAGGTACCAGTTGAATGGCTCTCATGTCCATGAGAGTTGTAATTTGTTTTTGTGCCTCTGCCCATTGATTTTGTGGCAGGTTTGGCATTCCTTTTATCCTTGGCAAGGTGTGGAAATGGAATCTGTATCCGTGTGAGATAAATGTCTAGGACCCATTTGTCCTTTGTGACGATGCGCCAGTTGTCTGCAAAAAGTGCTAATTTTCCTCCCAAGGGAGCTGACAAGAGAGTTTTGCTTGGCAGTTTGAGGTTTAAGTCATTGTTTGCCTTCTAGTAGTTTGGGACCTGTCTTCTCTTCCCTTCTGTGTTGCAGTGCCCCACTGGCGAGGTTTGTAAGGAATTTGTGCTTGTCCTCTGCCCCTTGGGCACCTGTATTTACCCGTGTGGTCTGTCAGAAGCTGGAAAAGACCAATTTTTTGTTGGCCAATTTCTGCTGAAGCATGGGGGCTGTACCTGTAAGAAATCTTTGACCGTCTGCATAGATTTTGCCTTATCCTCCATTTTCTTTAAAACCTCCTCTGCTTTAACCCCAAATAAGACATCCTGCTGTAAGGGTGCATCCAGTAACTTCGCTTTAACATGATCGGGCAGAGATTGTTCCTTTAACCAAGCATGCCTACGTATAACAGACCCAGTAACAGCTGCTCTAGAGGAAGCTTCCACGGCATCAAAACCACATTGTAAAGTATGTTTGCCCACCTGTTCAGCTGCATGCAACAGATCTTGCATTTCCTTGAATTCAGACTACTGAGGGTGCGTGCCCATCTTTTGTTTTATTTGAGACATTAGGAATTGCTGGTATTTAAGCATGTGAAATTGACAATTTAGTGCTCTCATTGCTAGAGTAGCCGAGGTGTAAACCTTCTTCCCTCACCTATCTAGTGCTCTGGAGTCCCTTTCTGAGGGTACAGGATTTTTAGCCATAGAAGCCTTAGCCCCTTTGGGACCCTGGGAGATTGCCTCTGGATCAGCAACAGGGCTTTTGCAAAGGAATTTGTGTGAGTCAGGCACTCTATTGTATCTAACTGGTTTGGCTGGAGCAGGAGGCAGAGAATCTGGATTTAGACTAGATTCTAAGAAAACATCATCCACAATGTCCAAAACTGGGGGGATAGCAAGTGGTCTGTGCTGGTGAAGTAAAAGAAACTCTCGGAGCCTTTTCTTTGAGTCGGAGTAGTCCTGACCTTCCCAGTGGAAATGTTCCTTTATGGTATGTAAGGTTTCTCCAAAGGAATAATCTTCAGAGGGAGAAGCTGAGGGAATGGAGTCTTCAGCATCAGAATCTTCATAAGGGGGAAAGGAGTAATCCTGTTCCTCAGAGGAGCCTGAGGAAACAGACACTTGATCAGAAGAGGCATAATTCTCCTCTTGTCTAGGCCTTTTGTCGGGGGGGGGGGGGTTGGGAACCCCTGATCAAAAAAATCAAATCTTCAGCCATTTTAAGCATATGTTTCTTAGGCATAGGGCCTTGACCTGGAGACTGAAGTGTAGGCTTTTTTGGTTTTAGAGGAGTCTTAAGCTTAGCATAAGATTTTATGGTGAGAGTAGTCGGTCTGAAGACACTTTCAGAAACCAAAGGTGTTTCTACAGCACCGGCTTCCCCTACTGCAATGTCGTCGGTAGGGCCTAAAGAAAATGTCTGCGTCGGCCTAGAACTCTCTGCTGGGGGATCCGAAGTGGTTTGGGGATCCAATTCAGCAGTAGCCAGGGGCTGCGTAGGCGCCTCACTGAAAACCGGAGAACCGGCGACTGGCCCAGCCGAGGCCTCGGAGTCTGGCTTGGATCTAGGCTGCCTGTCTTTATCTTTGCGTTTTTTATGCACGCCAGTAGTCGGTTGCTCCGACGGCATAGTGTAATTAAATTGTCTACCGAAGTGTCGTGCGAAATCAAAGCATCACTTTATAGTTCGCTTATTGAACCTAGCACAAAACCGACAACCAGTGACATCGTAGTCTGGGCCTAGGCAAGGTATACAAAAAGAATGAAAGTCCTTATGAGGTATTTGCTTCCCACAAGGAATGCAATTGTTAACTTTTTCTGACATCTTACTGAGGCAAGAAGAGGTTCCCCAACGGGGTACTTAGCTTTGAAGACTTCGGACTGAAACTCGATTCGAAAATCCCAGGTGTCGGCTGACCGGCACTTGTGAACTGCTTCTGCTTCGGGCACCACGCGGCAAGAAAGACTGAAGAAAATGGTGTTGGATGCCTCTGATATACCCCTGGCGCTCTGACGTCAGGGAAGAAGCGACAGCAACCGACGCCGGACCAAGACTTTGGAATTCGGGCCGACTGCGGGACCGCCTGACGGCAGGATAACCCAAGCGTGATGACTGCAGCAGGGTAACACGATGAACATCAGTATTTTAGAGGAGTGGGTACCAGCATATGGGAAGAGAAGGTGAAAATCCTTCAGATCTAGCTTTACATAGACCCATTTCAATTTTCAACCATGATCATAAAGTGTTTATGCTTATACTAATGGAATGGCAAAAGTATTACCAAAGTTGACAACTATAGATCAAAGTGGATTTCTGGAGAGGAGGCAAATATCTGACATTAACAGAAACAATGATCACCCACGGAAGAAGATTGTTTGAAAGTCTTACTATTGTTCATAGGTCCTGATGTAATAAAAGCAATTGTTTGTTTACTGGGGTAGTACACCAATCACAATAGACCATTTGCAGGCACAGACCAGGTTTGATAGAGACAGCTGGAATTTTATGAGTAGGGTGCTTACAGAATAATAAGCTTAGAAGGCAGGATATATGAAAAGTTGAAGGCAAGAATTAACATGAGGGGGTTTCTCTCTAAGGAGTACTTGAACAGATGAGCCAGATAGGTATGTCCTCTTTTGGCCTTGTTATTTACTTTATATTTAGAACCATCAGCAAAGTAGTTAAGAGACTCATAAACTCAAGGATATAACTGGTATGGTAATCAAGAAAAGCAGCTTTATTGGCGAGTGATATTTTGAACTTAAATCAAGAAAAGGACATTTCTGTATTGTGGAACATTTGTGAAAGATTAAAGTATTTTCAAGATGCAAGACAAAGATAAGAAAGGCTACAGTTGTAATCTATTTACTCACATATAAATTGGTTCAGCAATACCCATATTTACAGGGACATAAGATGAAGTAATGAAAGCTCAGACTTCGGCGCTACATCAAAAGGTGTACCTTTCAGATGTAAGCCTGAAATACTTTTATTCTTGACTTATAATAATGACTTGGTATCACACCTAACAAACACAAGTTGCATACTTTACACTGATGAATCAGCACTACTGAGAGCTCACAGAAATCCTAATCAGCTTACTTCAAACTACAAAATGATTTCTCTTCTACTTGGAAATGCGTATATAAAAACAGACCAATTACTATTGCTAACGAGTCAGCAGTTATTTGGGGCATAAACTAGCTAATAATGCCACATCATTGTTTTCTTAGCTACTATTTACACTGCAGATAGCAACATTTTCACTTGTGTAGCCCAGGTTAAATTACACCTACTCAAGAAAACATCTCTACACAGAAGTTAAAATCTCTTCCAAGTACAAAGATTTAACATATTGCTCAAGTCATTTTTGTACTGAAGCAATTTCTTACATTCCCAGGAAATATGCTTCCAAGAACTCTTTCTGAACCATTACATCTTCAACACATGCCCCTTATCTGTAGCAACATTTTTCTTGCAGGGATATAACAATATCTGTGCAAACATTCTAAATTGTCTTGATTCATTTGCATATCTAGGATTAAGAAAGATTTCCTTCTACTGACCATCTGTAGTACCTTTACTATTTCAATATATTAGGCAATTCATACTTATGTAGACTAAATGAAATACTGAGCTAATAGCTACATATATACCTAGTTCACCACTGTGTACTTAAGTTGTTTGTTCTTATTTATGCATACACTGCTGTATGTTTGTTGTTGACATTTGGTCATGGATGTGAGTGCAAACAGTCCAGTTCATTTATCTGGTTAAAAAGGAAATAAAAAAAAATTAAAAAATCCTTAAACTATCCTCTTATTATTTACAACACCTCATTCCCTCATTCTTATCTTTCTCATATAAACTGAGCCAGCAAAACAAGTTACCTTCACCCATTATGTTGTACTAAAACAATACTTACTGCATATGCCTGTTCGAACATCCCCAAACACTCCTGAATTTAAACATTCCTCTTTCCTTGCTAATCAGATTACATATCTTTCTACATAACATGTACAGATGTCTTTCAAAATTCTCGTCCACGATTTCTTCAAATCCAAAACTTTTGGGTTTTCATTTTAAACCATTTTTTAAATTCTATTTAATAGCTTAAACATGCCACACTACACCTTACATCTTGTAACCATCTTTATAAACATCATTTCATAAACCAAGTTACACTTCATTCCAATCAATTATGTGTCCCTGCTTGACCTTACTCCTTCCTCCAATCTCCATCAACTTCCCAAAAGGAGAGAAGGTAACCACTAGCACCTCATTAACACTTTCTACAACTCTAAAGTCTACAGGGTATGGCAAGTACAACACTTTTAGCAGACTACTATTCATCAAAGAAAGTAAAAGAAAACTTTTTTTTTTTTTACTGCTGACTGTTCACACCTCCAAGTGATAACTCAAGGACCACCTTCACATCAACATATAATCAAATACCCATGCTCGTTTTCACTCCGCTGTATCACCAAGTTGCTCAGCTTCTGTCTTCATTCTTAGATCATGTATTTTTCATCCTTAAGCCCACTTCATTTAAAATATGCTGTTTATTCCATGAAACTGCCAATTACTTAAACTACAAAGATTTCATTTTCACCCTAGTATTGAACTCTTGTAGACACAGACTTTCATTTTCCTTTCTACCAAAGGTCAAAGAACAGCATTAATACAGAGACCTTAAAGACTTCAGGCAAGTTTATATACTGACAAATAATACAACGTATTAACAATTTCTTGTTAGTATTAACATTTCTAACAAACATTATTCACCTGAATTAATCAACTCTAAACTAGAGAGATCTGTATCATACTTCAATAACCCCTTCTTTTTATGATTAGAACATTTTATTTATGCCTTTCTACTTAACCTGCAAAGTTTTATGCTGTCAACAATGGTTGCTAGTATCGAAAAAGTAACAAAGAACACAAGGTCTTGTCTAAATTCCAGGTGCTCCTGCACTTATAAATCATAATACAATCCTTCATTTGCACATTTAAGCTTCCACAAGTGCTACTACATTCAATTTTATGGCACCATTATTACACTGTACAACTTAAAATTTACTAACTTATTTGGACTGGAATAACGTGTACCCGCGGTAGTGGTGCTGCGGTAGCATTGTCGCCTCACAGCAAGACGTTGTCCCGTTCGATTCTCACTTCTCAGCTAGAGCGTCTTCTGTGTAGAGGAATGCGTGAATGGGCGTACCTTCGTTGAAGGTTGTGCGTCAGGGCTGGTAACTCGGCACGTAAAAATCCACTACCAAACATTAGCGGACCGGAGTTCCGCTGTGGCGACCCCTAATCAGGATAAGCCGAAAGACACACAACAACATTTGGACTGGAATAATGTCAACTTTGGAAAGCAATAAATAAAAGGAAAAGGCAAAAAAAGCCCTCACCTTTATGGTACATCCAACAAACAGCAAAATGTAAGGAGACTATAAAGTCATCGAGTGGGACTAATTTCTTTCATTTTCCAATTTAGCATGATACGACCCAGCCACTAATATCCATCTTTTTCAAGTCAGGGAAGAAAAGTTTCTCTTTAAAACATTTTCTGAGATGTGCAGAAGTTAAATGGGCTTCAACAGCCTTATTTTAGACATGTCCAATGTAAGACTCTCTATTTTCTTGGCTTACAGGGCCACAACTCTTTTATGGCAAATTAACACTATTAACTCAAACTACTGGTTCATGCTGCACTTCCCAAATATATCTAACCATCCATTTCTCCCACAATGTTACTTGTAAAACAAGGAAATCTTCACAGCCAGACTATGCTTTTCTTTCTTCCTTTCTTCCATTCTTCCTACACTTCTTCAAATTTATCAGTGTCTTTCATTTTAATCATGTCTTTGCACGAGTTGTTTCATTTTCAATTCTGTCAGACTCATAAGCAACTGTCTTAGTTTCACAACAGTCTCAGCAGGGTTGCTCCACACACACGCACACGTGCACACAACCTTTAACCTTCCCTTTCCCTTCCAAAATATCTTTCAAGCTGCAGGAAATTAAAACTTACTTTTCAATCACTCATGTTTACATTCCTCCAACTATGCAACACGTTAAAGAATGGTTTCTTAAATTCACCTCTGAATAATCTTGCTCCAAGAACAATATTCTCTCCCTCCTTCAAATTTCTCCCCAGCTGCCACAACTTCCACAACTCACATTGTATCACTTAACAAGCATCAAAACCCAAATCAACAGTAAAGTGGGTTTTCCTTACATGACTTCAGTTTCTGGAACGGACAAGCAAACTGTTGATGCAACACAGGAGTGTTTGGTAAAACCAACACATTGAACCCTTTAACTTCTCCCATACTATGCATTACTTTTCTTTTTTCTTCTCCTTCTGAAACTCCATATAACATTAAATTCCTGTTCTGTGCTTTGTTCTCTGATCAGTATACATTTTGATTTATGTTTTGTTGACTGGGTTAATTCCACTAAGCCTAGGACTTGATTTTAGTTGAAACCCAAGGTGATATTCCTACAGAGTAGGGAAAATACAGCCAGGATACTTCCCCTAATCTTTAAAAGTAAAAGGGGTGTTACAGCAAATATATGGGGGTGGGGTGTTAGGAGATTAGATGAAAAAAAAAAAAACTGGAAAAATTAGAAAGGCAGGTGACAGTGAGTGCTAGAATTAGAGAGAATAATGAAATAAATGAATGCCAAAAGACTACCAAGACTATACAGTACAGAGTATTTGTTTTACAAGCAAATGGAGGTAGACAGTAAAGATTTACTTGCTCAAAGGTTAATGCTAGGAATCTAAATCAGAAACTGCATTCGCTTGAAGCACTTCTCACCCTGGAAGATGCTTATGTCTGCGTAGTTACATAGACATGGCTCAAGGCCTCCGAAAGTACCCCAGACATGCCGGGCTACAATGTCTTCCACACATTCAGACCACACAACGGATGTGAAAAAAACAATGAAGGAGTATCTATCTTCATTAAAGACATATACACCTCTAGACTGGTTAAGCAGTAGGACTCCCTAGAGTTACTCCAAGTCAGACTAACTGTAAAGACTCCCCCCTCAAAATTATTGTTAGCTATAAGACCCCCACCATGAACCACGAAAACCAAACAGCCTACCTAGACTTATCTGAATCACTCTTGGTACAGTCAAATACCCTGGTCATGGGTGACTAACTATCCTTCCACTGTTTGGGCAACATACATGAGCACAAACTCGCTTGTTCAAAGGCTCCTGGACTTTGTTAACACAATTGCACTGGAGCAGATAGTCAGCACCCCAAGGGGCTCTAACATCCTTGACATAGAGCACACTGACTTGAGGGATCGCTGCACTCCATGTGTGGGGCCCTCCCTCGTAAAGTCTGATCATAAATCAGTCTCGTTCGAATTAACAGTCATACCTGACCAACCCTCAGGAACAGAAAGGTTAAAAAATTTCTCCAAAGCAAACTATAGCCTACTGAGCGATGGCATGAATAGTTTCAGACCCCCTGCCAGCATTGACAGCAATGACCCCCTATACTGAGGTGTACATGAATGTCCTGTACAAACATCTATATAAATGTATAGACTCAGCCATACTGGAACTGACCAAATCAAGATCCTCACGAAAAAATAATCCATCCTGGTAGACATCCAGCATAAACAGGTTATACAATAAGAAAAAAAAGTGCTGTCAAAAAACAAGAGGGGACGGTCCCCATCAAAGGAAGAATTCTCTCCAAAGCATAAACAAGCAGATTAGACTTCTTGTAAAGTCCTCTAAAGCGAATTATGAAACTAAATTATCATCTCTAGCTAAAGTAAATCACAAGGCATTCTTTAGCTACTTCAGAAATCTAAAAAGGAAGGCCCAGCTTTGTGCTGAACTAGCTGTGGACGATAACACTTATGCTGAACCAGAGGACATTGCCAACCTGCCGGTGGACAGGTCTGGCAAAAACTTCAGCCCCTTTTCCCACCAATCATACCCATAACATACCTGTCATCAACCCTCTACCTAGAATCTCAATATATCAAGTTATAGACGTACTCTCCAAGGCCAAAAACAGCCTCTGTGGGACCGGACAACATCCCAGGCTGCCTAATAAATGGTCTAAAACAGGAATTAGCAGAACCACTGAGCAAGCTCTTCAATCTCAGTCTAAGCATTGGCTTTGTCCAAACTGAATAGAAAACGGCAACTGTAATCCCCTTGCACAAAGGAGGCCCCCTCAACCGACCCCAGGAACTACAGACCCATAAGCCTAACCAGCTTTATCTGCAAGGTCATGGAGAGAATCATCATGGATCTTATCAACAAGGGTACAAGTGACCTTCAATCTCTTGAACAGATTCTGTTTGGCTTCATTAAAGGCAATCTTGCCTGCTAAACCTGGTGGACTTCTTTGAGAATGTCACCAAGGCCCTGGATGATGGCAAAACAGTTCACACTACTTATCTCAACCTAGCCAAGGCCTTTGACACAATCCTCACTCAGGCATCTGTGAGAAACTCACCCAGCTAGGGATTAACCCTTACATCACTAGACTGGTGGCCAACTGGCTCACAAACAGGACACATACAGTCAAAACTGGGGATTCTGACTATTAGCAGACTTACCAGTTACCAGTGCTGTTAAACAGGGATCTATGCTAGGCCCCCTAATGTTTGGCATCTATTTTTTCAGAAGTCCAGGCAAAAATAAATAACCTATGGCCTACGAAGTTTGATGATGACTGCAAACTGGGTGCAATCATTGAATCCCCAAAAAACGTCAACATAGTACAAAATGGACTTACACAGACAAATGATTGGTGTCAAAGCCATGGACTTAAACTCAGAAAAAATGCATTATCATCTCCTTCAGCAATGGAGAACCCCCTGCTAATTACAACATTAATAACATCCCCCAAGTTCAAACCCCATGGTGAGAGATTCAGGTGTCCACAGTAGTAAGGAAGGCCTCCTACTTTGTACACCTCATAAGCAAGGGTATAGCATCCAAAGTTAAGGAGGTTATAACTTCCTTGTACTTGGCTCTCATCAGACCAATAAGAGTACAATGCTCTCTTCTGTATGTACCCCATCAGATGTCTGCAGCAACTGGAGACACCTCAGAGGATTTCTCATCAAGAAAATTCAGGGCCTACAGCACAACACATGACCTACAAGAATAGACTGAAGGCCCTATCACTTTACTCAGTACCATACAGACTGCTTAGAGGCAACTTGTGCCTGCCCTACAGAGCAGTCTCAGACCCTGCCTTGATGAAGCTGCTGCACATCCGCAAATCCAATGGGACAAGATTCACTCACTCTAGGAATCTTAACCTAGCCTGTGATATTAACAGGACATGCTGAAGGAAGGGACAGGTATGTTTCCCAGAGGTTGCCAATCCTCTGGAACAAACTCCCACTTCATGTAAAACTGAGCTTCTCAATGACCCTATTTAAGCATAGCCTGGACAACTGGATGGGAAACTGTAAATTTACAACGGGGGTTTCACCTATGTCCCGCTTAGACATGGGCAGCCAGTGCTGATCTTAGATTCGTGCACAAACATAGACTGTATATTGTGGTCCATAAGGGAACAAGGGTATAAACATGGTTAGGCTTGTAGAGGCCTTAGGGCCAATAGCCTAGTAACCTCCTATGATCCTATGAGTGGCTGAACAACAGAATAAAAGTTAGAGTTTGTGAAGGATTATTTTCTTGGAAGTAAGGAAATAAGAGATCAATAGAAAATTGGAAACAGATAATGATTTGGGAAAAAAAGTATTACAATTACGTTGGAAGGAATTTATGGCTTAATGGGAAAATCTCAAAAGATATATTGGTTATTGTAAAATAAATAAAAGTATCATGAGAAGGGAAAAATAATTGTAGAATGGTAGTATGCAACAAGCAGGAACCATTTAATAGTGTGTTACAAACTGAAGGAATACTGTAAAAGTAAAAAGATCATACAACTCTTAAATTCAATGTATGAAAATAGTACAGTAAAGGATTCTGTAAATTGATAGATGGGTGGTAAAGCAGGTTTGTCCCATGGTTAGTGCTTTGTTTGCAAGGATTCTAGAGTCAGCATCAGCAAAATGTTTTATGATGCTGGAGCAGGCATAGTGAGAATATAAATTAGGACTGTTGACACAATTACTGATGTCCTGCAATGACAATGCAGCAGTGGCGGCTAAAAACAAACTCTGGATGACACAGATGATAATATAACTAGAAAAAGAACTGAAAGAAGTTGGATTAAAAATAAATACAGAAAAAAAGTAAAAGCTTGGGAGAAGTAGTTAAGCAACTAATGTGGTAGAAATTTGTGAGAAATTACAGTTATCAGAATGCTATGGAAAACATTTAGAATGTTACTTGGGGAAAAGTGGTTTATTTAATCTTCTTCTTTCGGCTTTTCCCTGGTTAGTGTTCGCCACAGCGGATCACCTGTCCGCTCACGATTGGAAGTGGAGTTTTACGGTGTCGGGTTGCTAGCCGTAAGGTGCCCAACCTTCCACAAATGGCACACACACGCACACACTCACACCTAGCGCCAATTTAGAGTGTCCAATCCACCTACAGCATGTCTTTGGGATGTGGGAGGAAACCGGAGCACCCGGAGGAAACCCACGCGACCTCAGGGAGGACATGCAGACTCCGCACAGAAGGCACCCCTGCCGAGGATCAAACCGGAAAACCTCTTGCTGTGAGGTGGCAGTGCTAACCGCTGCAGCACCATGGCCACCCTTAAAGTGGTTTATTTAATAAAAACGGTTATATTAGAAAAATCAGCATATCTAGGTTGAATAGTTATGTTCCCTACAACTAAGGGGAAAAAGAAAAAATGTCATTTTATCAGTAATATATGGAGATCAACACTGAACTCTGTGAAAAGGGGAGTACTGTATAATACAGCAGGAATATGGGGGTAAACAATAAACACAGTAGTTTATTTATTTATTTCTATGCATTTGTATTGTACTACAGCTGAAGATTTCCTGGGAAATACTTTAATATTTCACTTTTTAATAAAAAAAAAAAATAGGCATGCTTATGGAACAGTATCAGAGCAAACTAGTGGTGATTAGAGCTAATGCAGAGGTGATGGAATACCAAAGAAAACTGACGTTGTGGAAACATAGCATGAATGGCATTGCAGATTACAAGAAAAATGGTATGAGAATAGTATGACTGTTTCACATAAAAAGATCCTCACTGTTATTTTAATCTGAAAAATGAAAACAAGCAATAACACAAAGAAAAAGGAGATTTCAAAAGGTGGAAGAATGGCAAGACCTTTTTTTAGGAAGGGTTTCTCTAACAGCCAGTTGATTGATCAAAGATGCACAAAAGGACTGATGAAAGATTATGCAATTTGTGTGAGGTGGAGTAAACTGAAGAACATGTTTTTGTTCAATGTGTGACTTTAATATTTACGGATAATAATAACCACAAAAAAGGTCAGAAAATACAGTGACTGTGGAACTGTTGTCACATGGGCTATATGAAAAATTAGAAAACAGTATGTGTGAAAAGATGGTCCTGTTATGTGAATTATCTGAAAAGGAACAAGTAATGAATTACAGTATTTAAAAAAAAAAAATACGAAACTGCTGAAGCACTTGATAAATTTAATGAGACAATTGTAGTGGAAAGGGAGGCAGGTTAACAGGTAAAATATTGTATGAATTTTGAAAACGGAAAAAAAGAAGGTATGAGTATAAAGGGGTAAAACCAAACGCACACATGTGAATATGTAAGTGAAGTGAGCTTTATAATATATGGCTGAACTGCCACCAACTAAGGCAGATAGGACATCAGTTTAACAGGTCATCTGAAGGAAGGTACACTCAGGAATGCAGGATCTCCATTATGCTGTAATGCAATGCTAGTACCAAAGAATTAACCTGAAGTACCTGTCTTTTTATCTTATAGCAGTGAGTGTGCTACCTGTTAAAAGTTACTAACACTAACAAATAAATGAAAATGAAGTACTTGTCATAACGCTGGATCAGTGTTTTGTTCTTCCATCTGGCTCAATGTATGGATCATCAAATCTAACTGGATCTGACTTTGATGCTTTTTTCAAGCTCTTGGATCCAGGACTTAGGCTCCTGTCCTACCCATAATTCCCTCTTGTTCCTACAATACACCTCAGATCAAGGTTTGCCCATCTGTATTTAATACCTTATCAAAAAATGTGATCATATCAATAGTGATATGGGAGAGAAGTCAACTCAAGGCTGAATAAAGGACAAGGTCCTGTACACGTCCAATCTAGCAGTCAAGAACTAATGGATGACAATTTTTGTAAGGGTGAAGGAGGGAGAAAGGTTGAACCAGTTGGGAGAAGACAACATGGATCTAGCTTTATGGGAACTATATAGCTTTCTTATTCTATGTTGTCTTTTTCATCTGACTTTATGTATGGGACAGATTCCCCAGTTACTAGTGCTTCGCAGAGGTGTCATGGAAGGATATTCCAAAGAATGGTGGAGCTGAAAGGCGCACAGGGCCTTGAATGCATGTCCAGCTGACAGTGAGATATGAAAATACGAACAGTAGACCAAGTAGCTACAGCACAAATCTAGTCTATGGGAACTCTAGGAAAATAAGCAAAACAGGCTGCCAACACTGCTCTAGGTGAATTAGCTTTAGGTTTCTGTGGAAAAGCCACTCCCTTTACCTTATACACAAAGGTAATACAATGAAAGAACCACCTGGACAGCATGACTTTAGAGACGCCTTGTTCTAACTTAACCTTTGAGATGGAAATAAAGGGCTGATCTGTCTTCTTGATTCCTATAGTACAATGTAGGTAAAATTTCAATTGACAGTGAACAACCATCAGGTGTAAAATATATTCACCCTTGTTAGAAATTTTGGAAAGAAGACTTGGTAGTTTAATCACCTGGTTATGTGAAGCTTCCAAAGTACTTTTGGAAGAAATTTTTGGTTTGTCCTAAGGTATACCTTATCCTTGTGAAAAACTATGTAGGGAGGTTTGCAAGATAAGACTTGAATGCCTGAAATTCTCCTGGCAGAAGTGACAGCTACTAGGAAGATAGTTTTCCAAAACAGAAATTTCAGGATTGCAGATGATGCTAGCTTAAAAGAAGATATAGTCAGAGCCTGAAGTATTAAGGTAATATCCCAAGGAAGAACTGAATCCCTGATAAAGGGTCTGAACAGAAAAGCTCCCTTTAAGAAACCCGTAGATAGTTTCAAAGATGCAATAGATTCTGGTTTTCCCCCACATGAAAACTGGAAATGGCTGCTAGTTAAACCTTAAATTCCTTCCTGGAATAAACCCACTAGAAAATCAAAAACAGACACAAGATATGCTGAGAGGATATAAGCTTTTAAAAGAAGCCCAAACAGTGAACCTTTGTGATTTACTCCTGTAAAGCTTTCTCATGTTAGGTTTTTTGCATGATAAAACAATAACCAAGGCAGTCAGTGGAACAAGAGGAACCACATGGTCAGTTTTTAGGCTTTCAGATCTTGTTGAGGCTGGCCAAATGGGTGAGACAGAAGGTCTGGAAGACAATCCAGTAACTATGGTAGGGTGTTTTAGATGAGGCCAAAGGAAGGGGAACCAAACCTGCTGAAGCCAGGAAAGGGCAATGAAAATCATTGTTGCCTTGTACCTGATGGTTTTCTGTACAAAACTGGTTATTACAGGAAAAGGCGGAAAGTCATGAGGAAGACCTGGGGGAAAACTATTTGCCAAAGCATCCCTCTTTGACTTTTTCTCTGGGGGGATCAGGGCAAAGTAGCTGCTGCACTTGGTGCTTAGGTTGGAAACAAAAAAGTTGCAATACAGTTGCCTCCCGCAACTGAATATCATAGTTCCCACTGACTGACTGACTGACCACTAGTAAGTCAGAACGAAAGCCAAATTAAAGGCAAAAATAGCCTCTCAAGCTAAGGATAACCATAAGGCATTTTTAATTATGAATGCAACCTAAAAGGGATAACCCTATAGTGTGGTGAACTAATAATAAATGGAACTTCCTACACTGAACAGGGAGATAAAGCAAATTTGCTGGCTGATAAATTTAGCTCCAATTTCAATCCCTTATCACACCCAGGTAACCCCCAGGAAATGCCCTCTCCCAACTATCACAAAAGAACAGGTCCTCAATGTACTCTCCAGAGCTAAAAACACAGCAGCAAGTCCTGAAAATATCCCAGGATGCTTACTAAACAGCTTGAAACATAACCTTCAACTGCAAACTCCAGACAGGCTTCATCTCTAGGGAATGGAAGGGACTGAAACGGTCAGACCTCTACACACAGGCGGACCATTAACAGACACAGGGAACTACAGACCCATACATTTGACTAGCTCAGTGCAAAAAAAAAATACATAATTGTACCCTTTGGAAGATGACCACCCCTGTAAATTAGACTGACAACACTCCCCTAAGAGTAGACCCCATTGGTAAGGAACTTGGAACTCAGGTTGACAGTAACCTGAACTTTGATTACCATGTGCCTATGGTAATGATAAAATCCTTCTAGGTGCCATAACTTATAAGTAAGGGTATGACTTCCAAATCTGAGGAGAATATAGTTCCATTATACTCATCCCTCATTAGACAAATACTAGAGTACAATGCACCTGTTGGCATGTTTCTGATCGACCATTTGCTTCAACTGGAGTGACCATAGAAGTTCCTCACTAAAAGAGTACATGATGTTAATAATTTGTCCAATAAGGATCACCTCAAATACTTGCTCCTGTACTCAGTCGCCTACAGACTAGTAAGGGGTGATCTGTGCCTAACCTACATGGCATTCTCCAATCCATCAAGAAGCCCCTGGAATAGATCAGTAGCCAGTTTTCCCAGATAAGAGAATATCGGGAACTACTGCAGTCTTACATAAGCTGCCAACACTGCCATGCACTTGGTAAATACCCTGGAGGTAGTGGTGAGCCCAAAAGGCAGTGCTCTGAACTGGAAATGACTTGGTCCAGAGTTGAAAGCAGAGAAAATTCTGGACTGACTTGTTATCTTTACACGGTAGTAAGCATCCTGAAAAGTCTATTGAGGACATCCAGTCATCATTCCTCAGAAGAAGTACAATGGATTGCACCATGACCATTTGAAACTCTGTTTCACAAACAGATTTAGATGACGGAAGTGTATAATAGGCCTGAGGTTCTTGGTCTTTTTCAAACCAAAAATAATTTTGAATAAGGATTCATAAAGTAGGGAACTGCAGAATTCTACCATTTCATAGCAGTGTGGTGCACCACTTCTCACATAAACACATGATTTTTTAGTGGGGGGATGCCAGTTCAATCACTTGTGGTATAACAAACACTTCAGGTAAAAACTCAAGTCAATGAACAGTGCAATATCCTGGATTTTCAAAAATTTTCAAACATCGTCTCCCACTATTCCTCTTATGCTTATAAAATATATACCCCCCAATTAAGTTAAGAAAATACACTTTTTATAAATATTATGTCAAACATTCTCCACAAAATAAACAAATGATATGAAAGGGAGCAAAGAAACTTACTACCAAGCACATGCCTAAAACCTCCTTTTTATCACAGCTCTGTGCATATTTTGTGATTAAACATTATGAAAATAAGAATCTATAAAATGCATCACTGCTGCAATACTAACCTGTTCCTTCATTTCATACTGTTGTTGCAAAATATCTGCTGCTTTATTCTCGAACACACTTAGCTGATGGTGAATGTGGTGAAAGAAGTCTTCCAGGCTTGACTCCTCTAACCAGCAACCCTGAACCAGAACCTAAACAGGGAAAAAAACTGTAAAGTTAAGTTCCTTCAAGCAGGCAGTGATAAGAGTTTCATAATGTTATTACACGTATTTATCTTCTTTACTTTTGCTAATGGGTTGTATACTCCGTTTCAATGAAGGCCAAAGGGAGAAAAGATCCACATTTATTATGAATAACCACAGGTGAAATAATGAAAATACAACAATGTGATATTTGTTAGTATGTCATTTATATATCATATTTAATATCCCTTACAGTATAAACAAAGGACTACATGTAGCAAGCCCAAAGGTGCAGATGCAAGGTATCCATTTCGGTTTCTGGTAACTTGAGATTGAGAACAGACTCTGGCTGATAGTAGAGCTGGCAGGAGGGGGCTACGCAGAAGTGGCCGACGGATAGTCCTCCTATATTGGGAAGTGAGAGGGTGGAGGGAAAAACCAGTACTTGTGCAGCCTCTAGTAGAGGCCAGCAGCCTTGGAGGTTCTCAAGTTAATGATGAGGCAATGATGACAGCCTGATGTCACTACATTAGTTGCTCCCATAGCCAGGGCAAATGACCAACTACTGTGAGAAGATGGCTCCAAGACTCCACTCTCCCAACATACTCACAAGATCACTCACTTCTGGGACCTAGCAGGGGGTTACCATTGAGGGTGACTTCCTGAGGAGTCAGAGGGAACCATCCATGAAACAGTAAATGGGGGATTTGTGGAGGAGCTAGTGGAAAAGCCAGGTAGAAACAGCCTGAGGCTGAGTGGGGTTTAGGGTGGGCAAATTAAAAAAAAACAGGGGGGCAACATAAAAGTTACATGCAAAGTAAGGAAAATGTAACATTCTTCAGTTTATTAGTTAAAATGTCGTTTTGTTTCAGGCTCATCATGCCTTACAATGTAACAAAGCACAGCACCATCAATAAACCATAAACGAGTCAGTGCTTTACACATATTTCAAGAAACAAAACAAACGTCACTACAAATATTTTATGATGGGAGAGGTTCTTAGGTAGTTACAAGGCATGCAGTTCAGAAGACCATTAAGAAGCCTAGCATAAACTCTCATCAAATACTTACATACATTTTGGATGTCAAATACTTCCTCCATCACCAATTACGTTCAGTAGATATAAAAAGTGTATACATCCTGTTAAAATGCCAGGTTTTTGTGATATAAAAATATGAGACCACAATAAATTACTTCAAAACTTTCCCCACCTTTAATGTGACCTATAACCTGTACAATTCAATTGAAAAACAAGCAAATCTGGTAGGAGAAAAAAATATAAAAAATGAAAAACGTAAAATAAGCTGGTTGCATAAGTGTGCCCACCCTTAAACGAATACTTTGTTGAAGCACCTTTTGATTTAATTACAACAATCAGTCTTCTTGGGTACACACCTGCCATCAATGAAAGAGACTCTGATTAACCCCAAATAAAGTTCAGCTGTTCTGGTTAGATTTTCCTGACATTTACTCAGTTGCCTGCTACAGCAAAAGCTATGGTTCGCAGAGAGCTTACAAAACATCAAAGGGATCTCATCGTTGAAAGGTATCAGTCAGGAGAAGGATACAAAAGATTTTCCACAACATTGGATATACACCATGGAACACAGTGAAGAGTCATCAAAAAGTGGAGAAAATATGGTCAGTGACGTTGCAAAGAACTGGATGTCCCTCCAAAATTGATGAAAAGACAAGATGAAAAATGGTCAGGGAGGCTGCCAAGAGACCTACAGCAACACTGAAGGAGCTGCAGGAATTTCTGGCAAGTATTGGTTGTGTACTACATGTGACAACAATCTCCCGTATTCTCCATATTTCTAGGCTATGGGGTAGGGTTGCAAGACGAAAGCCTTTTCTTACACAGAAAAATATCAGGCTTGGGTAAAATTTGCAAAACAATATCAAGTCTCCCAAAAGCATGTGGGAAAATGTGTTATGGTCTGATGAGACCAAGGCTGAACTTTTTGGCCACAATTCCAAAAGGTATGTTTGGCGCAAAAATAACACTTTGCATCACCAAAAAAACACCATCCCCACGGTGAAGCATGGTGGTGGCAGAATCATGCTTTGGGGTTGATTTTCTTCAGCTGAAACTGGGGCTTTAGTCAAGGTGGAGGGAATTATGAACAGTTTCAAATACCAGTCACTTTTGGCCCAAAACCTTCAGGCGTCTGCTAGAAAGATAAAGATGAAGAGGAATTCCACCATTCAACACGACAATGACCCCAAGCTTACATCCAAATCTACAAAAGAATAGCTTCACCAGAAGAAAAAAAGAAGTTATGTACTCATCAAAATGTTCCATCTGAGTAGTTATACTTCATTTTCTGCAACCTGTGGGTATTTGGATCCATATCGGATCTTAGCCGGCAGCATTTTATCAAGCATCTGTTCCAAGCTCCCCCCCTTACCCATAATCCCTCACCTCTCCTACCTTCCCTCAGATCGAGTTTGCCACTAACCAAACTATTAGCAACTCAATAACATTAACCTAAAACAGGTACAAGGGGAAGGAGGGAGGGACGGTTGCAGAAAATGAAGTATAACTACTAAGATGGAACATTCTGGTGAGTAGATAACTTATTTATCTGAAGTAGTTAACTTCATTTATCTGCAACCTGTGGGACAGAGCCCCCAGCTACCAAAACTCCTGGGAGGCCCTCATGGAAGGATATTCCTGGCACTGCAGAGCCAAAGGATGTTCTCCCTCTAGAGATCAAATCCAGCTTATAATGAAAAATAAATGTATGTGACCTTGCCCAGGTCGCTGCTGCACAGATATCATCCAGAGAAACCCTAGACCAAAAAGCAGCAGAAGTTGCCATAGATCTGGTAGAATGAGCTTTAATAGGACCAGGTGGGGACAGGCCTTTATCCCTATAGACTTGCAGTATACATTGTGTAAGCCATCTGGCTAAGGAGACCTTGGAAATGGCCTTGCCCAAAATGGGTCTCGAAAAGGACACAAATAATTGGTCAGACTTATGAAATTGTTTAGTTCTGTGTAAATAGAAACAAAGCTGTCTATGAACATCTAGCAAGTGCAGCTTATATTAACCCTTGTTCTGGAAATTTGGAAAGAACACAGGCAAATTAATTATCTGGTTAATATTAAATTCAGAAGCCACTTTCGGTAAGAAAGAAGGGTTCATGCGAAGCGAAACCCTATCTTTATGAAAGATCAAGTAGGGGGGCATGGCAGACAGAGCTTGGATCTCAGAAACCCTTCTAGCCGAGGTAATGGCCACTAAAAAGGCTGTCCTCCAGGACAGGAATTTTAAGTCTACTGACACTGCTGGTTCAAAAGGGGGTGCCACCAATGCCTGCAGAACTAGAGTAAGGTCCCAAGGAGGGACGGAATTCTTAACTGGGGAATGCAAGAGAAAAGTACCTTTTAGAAAGGCCTTGCACAATCTCAAAGGAGGCCAAAGCATTCAAATTTTCACCGATATGAAAATTAGATATGGCTGCCAGTTGTACTTTCACTGTGGAGGAACTAGACCCTTGTTGAAAAATATAGGACAAAAACTCCAACACTTCAGGAATCGGGGCTGTAAATGGATCTATGTTTCTCTGAGAAGCCCAAATAGAGAAGAGTTTCCATTTGCTGCGATAAACCTTCCTACTGGAAGCTTTGAGGGATGCCACCAGAATACTCTTTACCGAAGATGATAGACTGGGAGGAATCCGTGGAGGAGTTAGAGCATGACACCAGAGGAAAGGGAACCACACTTGACAAGGCCAGAACGGGGCAATGAGGATCACTTTGCACACCAGTCGGTAAGCTTTCTGAAGAAACTTCAGAATGAGAGGGAGCAAGGGATAGGCATACAGTAACCCGGGAGGCCAAGCATGGACTAGAGAGAGTCTCTGGGGGAGTCCCCTGGGGAGGGGATAAGAGCGAAGAACTCGCTGCACTTCACATTGGAAGGAGCTGTGAAGAGATCGCAGCAAGGGTGACCCCCACGCTAGGAAGATCTCCTCCACTGCTGACTGTTTCAGAGACAACTCGTATGGCATTAGAATAGCCCGACTCACTCTGTCCACTAAAATGTTGGAGCATCCCGGGATGTGCGTTGCAATAAGAAAAGTACAGTTTTGTACCTACCATAAATGTAGATGTCCGATAGGTATGCAACTGCAGTCCTGACATATGGGTTGTCCTGCCTCAGGCAGCCTTTCGGTCAGCCGGATTCCAAAGTCTGGGTCCGGCGTCGGCTAATGTCGCCCTTTCCCCGACGTCAGAGCGCCTGGGGTATAAAAGCGTCAGCCGACACCATCTTCTTCAGTGTTTCTTGCTCCAGATGCCAGGTGCCCTCTAAGGAAGGCTAAATTTTGAAAATAGAGAAAAAATTCCAGACAAGTACAACAACTACATAAAAACAAACACACCATAAAAGATTACCCCAGGTAGCTAAAATGAGGGGTAGAAACCCAAAAGAATACCACAGAGGGGTAGGTGGGAGAGAAAACCTGACTGCAGTTGCATACCTATCGGACATCTACATTTATGGTAGGTACAAAACTGTACTATGTCCTTCAAGGATGCAACTGCAGTCCTGACATATGGGTTGAATACCATAGCCAACCTGGGGGTGGTAGGCACCAAGACAAAGATGGTGTAGCTAAAATGCCCTGCAGGACTGCAGAAGCAAACCCTGCTCTGGATCTGGAATATAAAGGCAGGTTGTAATGTTTGGAAAATGTATGAACGGAGCTCCATGTAGCAGCTTCTAAAATGTCCTTTGTTGCCACTCCTCTTAAAAAGGCTGTGGAGGTGGCTGTAGCTCTGGTGGAATGTGGCCTGATGTCAGCTGGCACAGTTTTTCCATGAAAAGAGTAGCAGAATCGAATGCAATTTCCAATCCATTTAGAAATTGTCTGTTTGGAAATAGCTTTTCCCTGCAATCCAGCAGCACAAGCTACAAAAAGCTGGTCAGATTTTCTGAAAGACTTTGTTCTGTCCAAGTAGTAGCGCAACTGTCTGTGTATGTCCAAGGTGTGCAGAAGTCTCTCTCCTTTATTTTGAGGATTGGGAAAGAAGGTAGGCAGGTGAATAGCTTGATTCAGGGACACCCTGGATACCACCTTTGGCATGAATGACGGAATGGTTCTCAAAGAAACTCTGTCCTGATGAAAAATGAGAAATGGTTGTATTGCCATAAGGGCCTGTAGCTCAGAGACTCTTCTTGCTGAGGTTACTGCCAGAAGGAAAGCTGTCTTCCAAGACAGAAATTTCAACTCTGAAGATGCTGCTGGTTCAAAGGGAGGAAGAGTTAATTTTTCCAGCATGAAGTTGAGGTCCCATGCAGGCACTGGTGGTTTCCTTGGAGGGTTGATGTTCTTTATACCTCTTAGAAACTGTCTTAGCCATGGGTGAGAAAATACAGGCGGATCAGTGTTATATTTGGCAGATATTGCTGAAGCATGTATTTTTATGGAAGAATATGAAAGGCCATTGTGGAGCATTTCAGCCAAATATTCTAGGATCTGTGGAATGCTCATCACTGATGGGTCTTGACCCTTTTTGCTGTTCCAGATAAAAAATCTCTTCCATTTTGCTGAGTATGTTTTTCTAGTGGAAGGTCTGCGCGCCTCCAGGATGATATCTTTTACCCTTTTGGAAAGTGTATCCAGAGGAATAGTCATGGAATCTTCCAAGCTGTCAGCTTCAATGTTTTCAAGCTGGGGTGTAGTGTCCTGTAATTGTACGGTGTCAGAAGAAGTGGCCTTTGAGGAAGGAGCCATGGATTGGTGTGTGTCAAGCTCCGTAGCAGTGGGTACCAGTGTTGTCTTGGCCAGTCTGGCGCTATCAGTATGACTTTCGGTTGCTCTGTCTTGATCTTTAGTAACACCTTGGTCATCAAAGGAAGAGGTGGGAAGGCATATAGTGTTAGAGAGTTCCAATTGAAGGAGAGAGCGTCCACCTTCCATGCTTGAGGATGGTAGGTCCTTGTGCAAAACTTTTTCAGATGGTGATTGAGGTGGGAGGCAAAAAGATCTATGTCCGGCCTTCCCCATGCTTGAGTTATTTGTAAAAAAAGGTCTGGATGCAACATCCATTCGTGTGGATCCATGATGTTTCTGCTTAGGCTGTCCGCCAGAACATTGTCCTTCCCTGGTACAAACTGGGATTGTAGCTCTATTTTCAATTGTAGGGAAATATCCCAGAGATTCATTGCCAGTCTGCAAAGAGGGTAGGAATGGGTACCTCCTTGCTTGTTTATGTACCACATAACTGTGGTATTGTCTGTCTTTATTAGTAGATGGCCCTGATGCATAAACTTTTCGAAGGCCTTGATTGCATGCATCACTGCCAGCATTTCTTTTTGGTTTATGTGCAGGTGCTTTTCTTTTTGTGTCCATTGTCCTTGAATGCATCTGCCCTCCATGTGCGCCCCCCATCCATGGTCTGAGGCGTCTGTTGTTATGGTTTGACTTGTATGAAGCTTGCTGAAAGGCAGACCTTTGTTTATCTGGCTTGCTTGAGCCCACCACAGAAATTCCTTTTGAAGGCATGGAATGAGTGGGATCAATGCTTCCAGGCTGTGGCTGTGTTGAGACCATAGACTTTTTAGATACCATTGTAGTTTCCTCATATGCAGCCTTGCGTGTGGAATCAGAAGAATGCAAGATGCCATGAAACCCAGGGCCTGCAGGATTTTCCTTGCAGTCATCTGGGTGTGTGTTGCTAATTTTCTGAAGTATTCTGGTAATTGTTTTTGTTTTTCTTTTGTCAGAAACGCCATCTGGGTGTTTGTGTCCAGTGTGGCACCCAGGAAAGGTATTTGTTGGGATGGTACGAGACTTGATTTCTGAATATTGACTGTTTATCCCAAGGCCTGCAGTAGGTGAATGACATAGTCCAAGTTTTTTAACAAGGCTTGTTGGCTGTCTGCTTGTATAAGGCAGTCATCCAGGTAAGGGTATATTTGTACCCCTGAAGTCTGCAATGTGCAATTACTGATGCCAGGAATTTCGTGAACACTCTGGGCGCAGCAGATAAGCCAAAGGGCAATGCTGAGAATTGATAATGCTCTGAGCCTGCAAGAAATCTGAGGTATCTTCTGCAACTTTGTCTGATTGGGACATGCAGGTATGCCTCCTTGAGGTCCAGAGTTACCAGCCAAGACCCCTTGCCCAGCATGGGAAGGAGTTGCTGTAAAGTCAGCATTTTGAATTTTGGCACAATAAGGTAAGTATTCAGTGCGGACAAGTCCAGAATGGGTCTCCATTGGTTTTCTTTTCTTGGAACAAGGAACAGTCTTGAATAAAATCCTTGGCCTTGTTCTGCAGAAGGAACCTTCTCTATTGCTCTTATTTGAAGTAGGTTTGTTATTTGTTTGAGTGCCTCTGCCCTTTGATTTGGTGGCAGGTTTGGCCTGCCATGTCTTGTTGGTAGTGTATGAAAATGGAATCTGTATCCTTTGTCTATTATGTCCAGTATCCATTTGTCCTTTGTAATATTGTGCCAATTTTGTGAGAATAAAGATAATTTTCCGCCCAAAGGTGCTTCTAATTGAGCCCTGGATGGCGGAGTCAAAGTCAAGTCATTGAGATTGTCCCTGCGGAGCAGTGGAAGGTCCTGCCCCACCTCTCTGGTTCAGAGGCTGCCATTGACGTCCTCTGTAGGAGCCTCGAGTTTGCCCTCTACCTCTGCCACGTCTGTTTTTGCCTCTTTGAAATTTGTCCGTGTCTGGAAAGGACCAATGCTTAGAAGGCCAATTCCTGCTGAATCTTAGAGGCTGTACCTGGAGGAAATCTTTGACTGTTTGCACTGATTTTGCCTTTTCCGGTGGGGCGGTGTCGTCGGTCTGTAGCGGTTATGAAACCGGCTCAGAAGAGACTGAGACACTCAAGGTAGGCCTAAGCGTGGTGTCGGCTGAGACCGCGGACCGCGAGTGTCGGTCCTTATCCTTCCGTTTTTTAGGTAAATGTGCTGTCGGAAGCTCCGACGGCATGATATAACAGAAATCTTCCCCAAAATAATCCTGTGCAAACTCTGTCCGACGCCTAAGAGTGCGTGTATTGAAAGAAGCACAAGCTGTACAGGCTGAGACGTTGTGTTCTGGGCCTAGGCAGGGTAAGCAGTAAGAGTGGAAATCCTTATGAGGTATTTGTTTCCCACAAGTTAAACAATTATTAACTTTTACAGTTTTATCTGACATTGGCTGAGGCAAGAAAAGGTCCCCAATGGGGTACTTGGCTTTTTTGAAGACTTCAGTAGCTGAAAACACAGGAGCTGGTTGACCGGCACTTGCGAACTGCTTCTGCTTCGGGCACCGCGCGGCAAGAAAGACTGAAGAAGATGGCATCGGCTGACGCTTTTATACCCCAGGCACTCTGATGTCGGGGAAAGGGAGACATCAGCTGACGCCGGACCCAGACTTTGGAATCCGGCCGACCGATGGGCTGCCTGAGGCAGGACAACCCATATGTCAGGACTGCAGTTGCATCCTTGAAGGACATCAGACTGGTGGAAATCGCCCACTCCCACACTCTCATGGCCTCGCAGCAGAGAGGGTAAGATCTGGTCCCTCCTTGTTTGTTGATGTACCAGACAACGGACATGTTGTTTGACTGAACTGCAATCATCCCCGGAGGTAGAACAGTGTGAAAGGCTTGCAACACTAAAAGTACTGCCCTCATCTCCAGAACACTGATATGCAATCTGGTCTCGGTTTGGGATCACATGCCTTGGACCGTCCTTCCCAAAAAGTGCCCCCCATCCGAGCTGGGAGGCATCCGTGATCACTGTGGCTTGGGCTGGGGATGTTAAGAATGGATGACCTGCCAAGATTTCCGGCAACTGGAGCCACCAAAAAGAAATCTTGCAGGCTCTGCTGATCCGTATAGGGTAGTCCATGGGGAGGTCTAACCAAGACTACTGAACTGCCAAGGTCCACTGAAGCACCCTCATGTGAAGGCGCGCACATGGAAGAATTGAAATTGCTGTTGCCATGGAGCCTAGGGCTCGGAGAACGTCGCTCATCATTGGTGTCCTGGGGCCGAGGATGACTGACACATGGGCCCGTAGGTTCTGGACCCTGTCCTGAGTGAGAAAAATTTGTAATAGTAGAGAGTGTCCAACCATGCCACTATGAATTCCAAGTTCTGTGTTGGGTTCAGGCGGGACTTTGAGATGTTGATGGTGATCCCTAGATTGACTGCAAGATGCAGGAAGGAGTCTCTGGCCATCCAAAGTAGACGCTTGGTGGCAGCAGCGAGAAGCCAGTTGTCTAGGTAAGGAAATACCTGAATCCCCTAAAGCCTCAGATGAGCCACTACTACTGCCATAACCTTGGTAAACACCCTGGGGGCTGCGGGGAGACCAAAGGGTAGGGCTCTGAACTGGAAATGATTGGCTCCAAGCCAGAAGCGAAGAAATCTCCTGGAGCTTCTGCAAATCTTGTTGTGGTAATAAGCATCCTGGAGGTCTATCGAACACATCCAGTCGCATTCTCGGAGATAAGGTAGACTGGACTGTAAGGTGACCATCCGGAATTTCTGCTTGGCTACATACAGATTCAGGGTTGACAGGTCCAATATGGGTCTGAGGTCCCCCGTTTTTTTTTGGCACTAAAAAGAACCTGGAGTAAACGCCTAATCCAGACTGATCTGGGGTGACCGGTTCGATGGCCTGATTGTAAAGCAGCTTTGAAATTTCGTGCACTGCAGCCTCCCTTTGAGCAGGTGGAACATCCGGGAGGCGCTTTGATTGGATAGGTGGGGCAATGAACGGGATATAGTATCCTCTGGATATTATTTGGAGCACCCAACGGTCTGTCGTGATGGACTCCAAAGCCGTTAGGTGCAATGACAATCTTCCCCAGACTGTCTCCAGAGTAGGACAGTCGGGCAACCCCTCAGGGTTGCTGCATGGGTCTGTCCAAGAAGTTCTCCCTAGACCCAAAGTTCCTCGGACTCCCTCTGCCTCTGGGGCGACATCTGTCTTGTCCCCCTCTGCCTCTAGGGGACGAGTTGTCCTGAGTGTCCCGGGAAAATTGAGATTTTCAGAACCACATATTCTTCTGTCCTCTCCGATTCCTAGAAAAGGATCTTTGACGGCTACAGAAGCGGACTCTGACAGCAGACAGAGTCTTCCCATCCTTCTTACTCTGGATTAAGGTGTCACGAACTGTCTTCCCAAAAAGGGAGGAACCGTCAAAGGGAGCATTTGTGAAAGATGCCTTGAAGGGGTCTGAAAATTGACAGAGTGAGCCAGGTGTGCCACCTCATAGATATGCCGGTCCCAACCGTCCTAACCACTCCTTCAGTGGCATGGAAAAGAAGACACATGGACGTGTTATAAACGGATTTCAGAGTCGACATTTTCGCTGAGAACAGATGCTTGTCCTCTGGCAACAAGGACGCTGGGGGGGGGGCGACACAGCAAATTCCGTGACTAGGTCTCACTGGAGTCAAATGACGTGTGCCAAAGAATTCTGCGGTTGTATGGAAAACATCGCTGAAGAAAAGACTTGCTTCCCAAAGCAATCCACCGCCCTAGACCCTTTGTCCGGAGGGTGGACCAAAGAACTTTCCTGAGCCAGTTCTCTCTTGGTGGCAGCTGCCACCACCATTGCATCCACAGGGGATCCCTTGCACCAGGCCTGAATGTGGGAGGAGAAAGGATCCTGTCTGGGCATTTCGGTATTGGCTCTATGGTGTCAGGCTCCTTCCATGCCCGCGTGGTAATAAGATCCACTAATGGATCTGCAGGAGGGGACACCCAGGATGTAGATGGGCCCGTGCCAAGGGCCTCCAAGAATACTGACTCGACCGTTGAGGGTTTTGGGGCTGACCAACCTCCCCTCTGGCGGAGGATTTCCATGATGTCTCCAAAGGAGACATCCTCAGGAGGTGACCTGGGGGAACCCTCACCTTCATACAAGTCAGTATCTTCTGTGTGGGACTCGGGGGAGTCCATGTGCCTCCTCTTACATGAATGCTTACAGGGGTCTCCTCAGTGGGACTCTCTGAAGAGAGCTCGTAAGTCTAGGGGGGTTCCACAATGGAATCCACCTGGGGGTCCTCTGGCACGGGCTGTCCCTGGGACAAGCTGATGGGAGTCATGACCAAATCCAAGGCAGCCTGGGCAGAGACCAACGCAATGGGCTGGGGTCTCAATCTCTGGGAGAGAACCCTCTTCACCACGTCGAAGGAGAGCGCACCTCCTTGGCAACCAACAAGGAAGAAGTTCTCCCCGGCTCCGTCGTGAGGATCGGGGCCAAGGTAGCCAAGGTTCCAAAGAAATGGCTCGGATCCGACAAAGTCGGAGCCGAAGACATCTCCATTCCCTTGGATCCGGCTCCCTGTTCTCGGCCCTGAGAGTTGCTCGGATCTGAGCAAGTCTGATCCAAGGAACTCAAGGTAATGGCCGGTGTCGAGGTTGGAGGAACTATTGGTGCCGAACCCCCAGCTCCGAGGATCCTCAGGTCCATACACTCTGAAACCACTGGTCGGATTAGGGAAGGAGACATAGGATGGAAGAAGGGCATAGAGGTCCCCTCTCCAGCTGGGGAGGGGCCTGGCAAAACTCCCATTTGGGTTTGGGTCCGAATGAATCTCTGCATCATCCTGTCCACATCAAGCTCTAATGGACTCAGAGTCGACCACGAGGAGGCAACCGACTCAGATCTGGTCTTGTGAGATGACCTCGAAGAAGGCCTCTGGTCCAAAGGCTCCGTCGGCTCCAGGGAGAACCTTGGGGAATGGAGCCAAGGAGAAGTGGTCCTAACAACTTTCACAGATGGACTGGGAAAATGCTCGCACTCAGGAGATCGCTTGCGGTGCCTCTCTACCCTATTCTCTCTCTCTCTTTCGCGTTTGTCCTTACCTTTAGATTTTGTCCCTGCATCAGCAGGCTAAGAGGGAGGTTGAGTCCCAGCCTGGGGATGGGGGAGGGGTTGGTCGGCTACAGGAGCCGATGTCGAGGCCGTCGTCTCTAAAACAGAAACTGGTAGCAGGCCCTTGGCTACCAGTTTTGCCTTCCTCTCTTTTAGTGCTCTCTGGCTGAACCCTGCACACACAGCACATTACAGACTAAGATGGGGAACGCCCAGGCAAATAACACACAGAGTGTGGCCATCAGCCGGTGAAAGCTTGTGGCCACACACTGTGCATTTTTTACACATTGGTTTAGGCTGGTCAGCCATAACACACTCCACTCAGCCAAACTAGACACGCATGCACACAGGTGTTGGCTAGGCCTACTCTACCTCAAAAACGCAAACTTTCTAAACTACTACTTATTTATTTTTTTTAACAAACTGACAAGACGAAGGGGTAGAAGGGTTGCTCACAAACAACTACTCTCGCACACTAATTTAAGTATCAAAAGTTCCACTTACTACACCCAACTTGGAGCTATAAAGACCACGATGGATACGCATGAAGCGGCAAACGAGATATGAGAGAAGGTAGGAGAGGTGAGGGATTACGGATAAGGGGAGGAGCTTGGAACAGATGCTTGATAAAATGTTGCCGGCTCGGATCAGATATGGATCCGAATACTCACAAGTTGCAGATAAATGAAGTTAACTACTTAAGATTTAAAGTTTTGCAATGGCCCAGCCAGAGCCCAGACCTAAATCCAAATCTGTGGGGTGACCTGAAGAGGGCTGTGCACAAGAGATGCCCTCGCAATCTGACAGATTTGGAGGGCTTTTGCAAGGAAGAGTGGGTAAATACTGCCAAGTCAAGATGTGCCATGCTGACAGACTTCTACCAAAGAAGACTGAATGCTGTAATTAAATCAAAAGGCGCTTCAACAAAGTATTAGTTTAAGGGTGTGCACACTTGTGCAATCAGCTTATTGTACGTTTTTTTATTTTTTTATATTTTTCCCCCAACAGATTTCTTTGCTTTTCAATTGAATTGTACAGGTTATAGGTCACATTAAAGGTGGGAAAAGTTTTGAAACGATTTATTGTGGTCTCATTTTTTTTATATTACAAAAACCTGGCATTTTAACAGGGGTGTGTACACTTTTTATATCCACTGTATGGTACAGCAACTCTGAAATATCAGAATTTATATCAAATGTAAAAAAATATATAATATAGCAATTAAATAAAAAATGGCACAATTTAACAAACACAGATAGTTCATTATCTTTACACAATAAATCTCTCCAGGGAGGGAATTACAAGGAAATAACGGACTTTCCATGAGTAGTGAGACCTGCGCAGTAAGGCTTCACAACTACCCTGGACAGTCCATTATTTACCTGTAATGTCTACCCTGGAGGGCATTATTGCTTGCTTATTAATGCAGCATGTGCATATTCATCTATTATTTTACTATATTTAAGTATAGAAAAACACATATTGGGCAAATCTACTATTGATTGGTAGCAAGTTCCATAAACTACAGAGTGATTCTAAAGATCTCTGCCAAATTCACTGCTATGAGGTACTGCGCTAAGAAGGGATGCAGAAGCTGCTCCAACGCTCCACCAAATGTTATGCCACTGTACTGTTTATGATAGTGGCAGACACCTTGAAGAATAGTATTTTGTGTTCAGAACTGTACTAGCATATTTAAACTAAGTTTTGCAGCTCACAAAAGCCCATTTTACATTAAAAAAATATTGCAAAGAACTCTGCTGGAGTCACTGGTTTCAAATCTTGCTTCTCTCTTGCAAGCTGACTGAAGTCTGGAGACATGAGTTTTCTCAACAGCAGCTTAGATATAAAAACAAACTTATAAGACAATTCCCATCCTATAAACCTCAAAAACAGCACCCAATGAGGTCCACAAATGCAAAACCCACAATCAAAACTGTATGCTACTGACCACTCTGGAGAATACCCTAACAGTTAGTAGGCACAAGGAAGAGAAATTTAACTCAGAGAGGGGGGCCAGCAATCACAGGATACACACACACGCGCACACAGACAACCTTGTCTGCCTACAGACAGAGAATTGCCAATTTACCTACATGTTAATAATAAGGAATCTTTTAAAAGTGGAGCTCTAAAAAGGAACTGTCAATTATTGTCGATTAAAAAACATGAATTCTGGTAACAAAAGTTTAACACATGTTGCTGACTGAAGTAAGACGTGCATTACCTCTGCTGGTGTCGAGTAAGACCACTCATTGTAATGCGACATTTTTGTTTTTCTACGGCATCTCAGCTTTGCTTTATAACACATTCAAAGTTTTACACTAGAACAACTTTTTTTTTGTATTTTACTCCCTCACAGTTAGACGTTGCCCATTTGATTCTCAGTTAAAGCGTCTTCTGTGTGGCGACATGCGTGAATGGGCGTTCCTTCGCTGAAGGTTGTGTGTTAGGCCCGGCAAGCCAGTACGTAAAAATCTACTGCCAATCATTAGCGGACTGGAGTTCCGCTGTAGCGACCCCTAACCGGGAAAAGCCGAAAGACACAACAAACTCTTTTTGCCACTGTCTGTCGATCATCAGCATTCTCCCAGTCAATCAGCCCATCCATTTCCCATCACCATAACAAGGACTGACAAAGAAAGACCATCATTTATCCAGCCAAGAGGGTAGTGTGAGATATTTGCTGGCGACTTGGTGAAGTACCAGGAGGGGGATGTTCAATGGATTGACTCTGGAGCACTTTCCTCTGACTTCTGCAATAATATTCCTTCCAAGCAGTTTTGGCCCCCCTCCAGAAATACGTAACCTAGTATGCCCATAGTAAGCATAACCCTCTTCACCGACTGCAAGAAGTAAGCAGGCTATGCCTCTTACTTCTCTCCTGCCTTGCCTTGGCTCCTTGAATGCCAGAGCCACTAACTAAACCCCCAGTCTGCAGGGTCGTACTCAGGGTTCCACCCCTCTGCTCTAAGAAGCCAGGTTTACAATAGAAGTCAAAGGTAAATATGACATGCTAAAATAACATAGACTTTTCCACTATTTATCATTTACTTAGAGGTGGAACAATTTATTTAAATTTTTAACAACTTATTTACTTATTTTTTTTCTTTGTCACTCTTCACTCTGCCTGCCAACCATCAGGCATTCTCTTAAAATATCAGTCAACTCATTCATTCGTTCCCATCACTGAATGAGAGCAGACTATCAGTAGTAGTCATCCAGCTGACCATTTGGGTGGTTTGAACATTTCTTGGTCTTCACCCCATCCCTGCACACATCCATCAAAGAGGCAGGTAGGGGCATGCAATAGGCCATCGATGAAGGGCATCCCTCACTTCCACTAGGGTGTTTTTCTTGAAGCAGCCTTGTCCCCCAGTGCAGCACAACTGGTGATCTCATGAGTCTCCATCAAGGAGACTGCACAATCTTATGTGCCTCCAAGAGCGTGCAAATCCCTCCCTCCAGTGGAAGTGCTGAGCAGGACATGCCCCTCTTCACTCCTCCTCTTCCCTTCCTAGCTCTTCCACTACCGGGGCTGCTAGCTGAACCCCATCTGCCTAAGTAACAAAGCAAAGGTTCCCTTCCTTTGCACCATGAAGCAAGGCTTTTTTTTATTTATTCTGCAGTTCCAAGATTTCAAAAAGTGACGCCTTTTGTGCTTTTAAGGCTTAGGTACAGATAATTACAAAATGAGATAAATATCAAAACAGCCTGAAAGGCTTCAAGAACTTTGGAATAAATTTAATTTATACAATAGAAAATATGTTTGGTAAGCTGGATCTCTATCACGATGATCATGAGTTTAGTACTTATTTAAATGGTAAATGCCTGAATAAAACTGCTAAGGTTTAGAAGTCATTTTCTTCTTTTCTTAAGGTATATTTCTTCTTTTCATATGTTGGTGCAATGATTAGTCCTTACTTAGACCTAGAATCATACCAGGTAACCATCTGAAATGCTGAGACTCATTAGTGTGAGTACCGTAATGTTGAGACTGAATAACTAAAAAAGTGGACTTAACATAAACTTAAGTCCGAGACTGCTGCTCCTCTGAATACTCTGAGTTGGTATATATATTTTTACATTCACCATTCTCCTGAGTTTTTGATTTTTTTTTGACAATTTGGGGCTTGGTATTCCATGGCCATCACCACATCAATAAAAAAATAAATAAATAAAATACGGAAAGCGAATATTGCAAAGAAAGACCTGCCTCCTACACTTGTACTTTTAAGAAGTGTACTGGCCAGACTACAAAGACTGTTTGTACCATCAGTAACAATGTTTCAACTAGCAGTCTGGATGCAAGTAGGACAGAAAGGGATGAAGCATAATTAGTGGATAAAGGCAAATTTTTCCCCTGGGCAGTGTACTTATAATCACTTCTACAGACTTGTCTTCTAACCAGGGTAAGATGGCATCCTTACTATCTGGTGTCAATACCAGGACAAATGTAACTTCATGGCAGAAATGCAATACTTGTGTGACAAATACAAGTATGCTCATACAAGAGTTATGTGCTATATAGCAAATGAAAACTAACATTAGATAAACGACAAACTTCCTTAGGCATACAAGCCTGCATACCTGGTGGGACTGAAGTTCAATTATGGATGAATAAGCCAAAATGGTTACAAAGATCTCTGGACGAAAAACGATGTCAGAACCAGGAATCTTGAAAGGCCTCACCAATCCAACCAAACATCGTGACAGAGCATGGAAAACTTCATCAAAGATCATTTCACCTGTTGAGTCATCCTAATACAAAAAAAAAAAAAAAAAAAAAAAATCCATCTTTAAATATCCAGTGCCATTTCATACCACTTTAATCTAACTTATAAAAAAACTCCAATCTACCCTCTAATAAGAACTTAAACAGTCCTCCTCTCATTTTTTTCCCTACATCAAAATAATGAAACTTCAAACAGCATGATCAGGAGATAGTACTCCGTACTGTAAAACCCAGTTTTCTGTAATTTTTTTTACCTGTCAAGTCCTCCTGACCTGTTCTCATGGGGAAAGAGCTCTATTGACACTCATTTTCCCAAGGCCACACATCAGGAGTTGAAAATCCCTACGAGGGGTTTTTTTTTTTTTTATTTTACATTCCTACATTCTCATGCATAAATACAGCTGTCAAAGGGTGTGTACTGGGCCACTGTGAAAGGAGTCACACGCACTGTACCTGCCTTCACACAAAGGTCCTGTCCCATTCCCTTGCAACAGATGCCTCTGCAAGCAATCTTTTCTCCCTCAAGGATTCTAATGTGGACTGTGCAACTAAAATAACCAGAAGACTGGAAAGTGAGTATGTAAGGCTAACGATAAATTCTCGTAATTATTAATAAAATAAATGTCATGAACACCTAACTGCCTTTTGTCAACAGATCAGCTATCGTAGATGATATGAAAATGGATAAACCTACTTGAAATGGTAAACTCTGCACAGTTATTCATAACTTGAAAAACTGACAATAACAGATAACAAAAGTACTAATCAGACCACAAGCATGGAAAAGAACGGAAATGGACAGTTTTTTTGGGTGGCACCAAAACATTGTTAGAAAAACAATTAGGCAAACAGCATCCACAAAATCCTAACTGCCTGACAGGCACAGTTTTTAGCAGCAAATAAGTAAGCACTTTGTACCTTTTTCTCTTTTATAAGCAACCTTTAGAGAAGCTGACATTTTTAATTATGAACACACTACATTTGCCAGTTTGTTTCTTATGAAGTAAGGAAAACAACAAAATGTCCATCGCAGACTACTAGTAGCTTTATATAAACAAGTTTTATTAACTAGGTATCGCCAGTCACCAATACTTGGCTATTACTTCTACATTTTTCACAAAAATACATACAGTGCAAATAACTATTATACACAGTAATGCTACATAAACTACTTACCATAACAGGAGAGGAGACATCAGTGTAACTGAGTAGTGGATCATAACTTTTGGGTTTTACCCATCTTATATGCTTTTCTTGCCCAGACAAATTTCAACAACTGTACTTACAGCATTAAGAAGGCCAAAGCTGGTTATTTGCCTGTGTTCCAAGTATCCTTGGGTGGTACATGAAGCACTCATATATAGCCAGCATTGCTAGAAACCCTCCTCTGTTCTTTGAGCTTTTCCTGGCCATTATTAAGAAAGGGTCTCTGGAGAAAACCATTGTTTTCTGTATACAAACATAACAAGTATTTATATAGTTGTAGAATATTCTTTCAGTTTAGTTACAATAAAGCCATAACAAATTTTCTTAGAGTGATGGAAAAGGACAGCTTTACTGTCGCAATGACCTGTCTCAAAAGGTTACAGAAATTATCTTGTACAACAGTACCATTTCTTCATGTATGGGCAACTGTAGGATTAAATTGTAACATTTAGGTAGTTTCCTAAAATATCTGCATAACTATGGGAAGAGGACAGTTAGACTACTTCCTGTAACAGTAAGGCCACATTTTAACTTATCTATGGAATCCCTAGACTGGGATTCCAACTTTTAGAGTTTTGTGCAAGTTGGACAATAGTCCATGTAGAAGCTTTTAAGACTATCTTGTAAAAAAACAATTACAGAATGTTCTGCCAGTGCTGATGCTTATACAGTACATCCCAGTATGTCCCAACTAGTTCTATCCACTGCTTCAAGGCTTTCACCAAAACCCTTGCCCAGCCTACTTAGGAATAAACTCTCCTCAAACATACACATTTTCTGTCCATCTATACAATATCAATGTCAGATTTACCTGTAATAAAATTTCAGAATTCTATACCTGGACTGCCCACCACGTCCCAGAAATTATTACAGCAACAAAAACCTGTCTGGAAAAAAAAAGAAATATATGAGTAGATTCTGTCCCCTAGTTGTAGTCTATTCAGACAAGACGGAATTCAAAAACAAGCTAGGGGTGTTGCCATTTTCTAAAAAAATAAACCCTATACCCACCTCTTTATTCTCTTCAGTCTTCTCTACCCCTGTACATCTTTGAAGCCTACAAATCTTTATGGTACTTCTCCCATTCTCCAAGTAAAGCTGTCTATATGATCTTGTATGGCCTGGTGCAAGCCTATTCTCATGATTAGTATGCTGCTAAGTACATTAACTATTTTCTTCTCAAGTAATCTACTGTCAATACATGGCAATGTTTTAGACGTTAAGCAAAACACTAAGCAACTGTGCACATTTCCTCTCAACTTTAACCAGTCTGTAATGTATAATGTAAAGTCTTAAACATTTATGTTGTAAAATTGTAATCAATCTGTTTATATCTAAATGTGGAGCTTTTCTCCCAGGGCCTCCGCTAAAAACGGGATACGTGACCCAGTCAGACTATACCGGTTAACAAATGTCAAATAAATAAAAACTCAGCCTGTCTCAACATCCTCTAAAACCACTACCAGCAAATAAATTTGAAATTCTTATAACCCATCTTAAACTCAGTAAACATAAATCCATCTATACAACAGGAATCCACATACCTCCTGGAAACATTACAACTACTGAGGATTTTCTCTCCTGAGTCTAAGCTAATGTCCCTTAAACATTAAATGTTGTATGGGTAGGTAATGTGTTTTAGTTAACGTGTCTCATATATCATGACGTACAAGAGGATTGTTAATGGAACTGGTGCAGGGAAATGGAGCTGGGGTAATTTACGTGATTGGATTTGCTGGAGGAAGAAAAGTAAACTTGCGGGTGTATTCTGTAGAAAGACAGGTCAGTGCAAAAGGAACTAAAACAACGAGGTAAGGAATGCAACAGGAATAGGAGTGGATAGCTAGGTAGGAAGGATGGAGTAAGTTGTGATCACTGGGGGGGGGGGGTAATGGAGATCATTAAATATATATAAAGACAGAAAAGACATTATCATGCTTAAAAGTAAATTGATGGTTTAGGAGATATGTAACAGCTTGGAGAGATGGCTGGGGAATTGGGACTGAAGGGGAGCAAAGTGGGCAACAACTCCCACACCAGTAGGAAGTAATCAGTGTAAGCTTTTTCAGTGTGAAAAAGACAGATGTAGCAAGCTAACACACAAGTTTTTCCAGTAGAGATTACTTCTGCCTTTAAAATGTATTTATGCACACTGAGCAATTGTACCAGAATGACCTCAGATAACGTAGATCCCTAAAATGGGACAGATGGAGAAATAGGAGGATGCAGTAGTTTAAAGATGATGGTCAGGGCTGTTACTGGTTTTGACTCAAATTTCCTGTAAAGGCTTCTTTTTGTTGCAAAAAATGGGGCAGTGACAGGTGTGAATATGACTGACTGTGGGGGAGTTTATACGACACCTGATCAGATGTGTAAACCGCTGGATTACGTAACCAAAACTGAAAAATGTACAGTTGTTTTTATATACATTCACAGTTTTTAATAATTGGGGAAAATCAGTCACCAGGATTACTGGTACACTTGTAAGCTCACCATGTTAATGTGTGATAAAGTGCTTTGTTGCTTTGAAAGACATATTTTTGAGGAGCACACACCTGATCAGGTGATCACAGACCTGTTAGGGAAGGCAACCGATTTGAAAATACATCAAATACTGTTCTTCTGTACTCTATAAAGCCTACATGGCATCGTGGGAGCTGGTGGGCAATAATATGGATCACGGGACACTGTCTTAAAACATCTTTCAATGCCTGCACATCAGGAGGGACCGCTGAAGCTTAGGTTCCTCCAAACCCAATAGCTCAAACTACTGTCCTGGGCAGCAAACCTCTCAACTGTCCAGAGTTTCACAGAATGCCCAGATTTTTGCCTCACATTTTTGCTTTGTTCCTCATAAAATGTGTTTTTCTAGCAAATTATTGAGGAATGAAGTCACTGAATAAAGACAAACATGAGTTTCAGACTTCACATCCTTCTGAAAATGCACATTAATGCAAAATATGTTATTCTACAAACTTTCTAAGGTCGCAAAGGTAGTAATTAAAATCTGTCCCTGATTTTTGGGCCTTTGTCCTCACATTATTTTTGGCTTTGTCCAGTTATGTTGCATTAAAAGGTTGAGAGGTATGATGGGTGACGGACTTTACGACCCCCCAAGTAAAAAGCTACTGCATTACATTCATGGCTTCCACAAAGCACATATTTTGGTGTGGGTGGAGCCTACTCATCAGATAATGGAGAACTGCAACTGGTCCACATAAACATATTTTTCTTCTCTTTCTAACCAATTTTTCTCTTCTCTCAAGTGGATGGTGTTTGAATGCTACAGTGAGGTTGAGATGCAATCACATGAAGAAAAATGTTCAAGTGCTTCAATAAGGCATAACAAAAGACATGCACCATGTCTGGCAACTAATATTTTACCAATAAGTCTGCCTACAAGTACGCCTGAATTTAAAACATATTAGCCCCTCCTCTAGGCTTAAATGTAGCAGTTTGCTGATATCTGCATGTCAACTGATACTCTTCCACTGAAAATGATGCAGAACTTGCTTCCAAACTGGAAAATGAACTTTGTATGTGCTACATGTGGCTCCAGTGCAGGGAATAAATTATTTAATAACCTGCATATTAGACTCCAAAGATGTGTGATAAACATACCTCTCAACTGTCCAGATTTCTGTAGAATGTCCATATTTTTGCTTCATATTTTTGGGCTGATCCTCACAAAACGTGTTTTTTGGAAAATCACTGGGGAATGAAGTCGCAAAACAATGACGTGTTTCAGTTTCAGACTTCATACCCTTTGTAAAAATGCATGCTAGTACAAATCCTGCTATTTCAGCAACTTTCTAAGTTTATAAGAGCAATATTTAAAATCCGTCAGTATTTTGGGCCTTTGTTACCCCCATCATTTTAGGCTTTGTCTAGATTTCTTGCACAAAGAGGTCGAGATATATGCTGACAAGCCCTGCACATTGATGATCCAAAAAACAGAATTGGGAAATTTCTCGAACATGTGACATCATCACACAATTTACATCATCTGGCTGGTAGGCCTACTGCAGTGCAGTTTTCCGACATGTTATTATGACAAAATTAACTGAACATAATGATTCACAGCTATAGTTCTACAATTCTTGAGACAAAGAATGCTTAACACTACAGTCTAGTAGAGTTTCTTTTAGTTGGCTGGCTACAGTGTTGCAAAACATTGCCTGAGAAGTTACTGTAAAATTTGTTAGCAAAACCAACTCTTACAAACTATCCACTCTAGGTTGGCAGATTTTTACATGTTTTACTAAGCTTCCTCAGCTTTATATAAGTTTTAGCAATATAAATCTTGTCAAATGACACTATGCACACAAACTATTGCGATTTTGCATCATTTATCACTTGAAAAAAAAACACTCTTCAATTTGCAGTGTTCTGACAAATAACTTGGAATACATTCTGTATTTTAGTTCTCTGACCTAAATGCTGACAACAAGGATCTCTGGCTGACTAAGTTTGCTGTTGATTGTAAACTGGGTGTTGTAGTTAAATCAACCAATGATACTAACATCCTTTAAACTCCTGGTGCTCCAAGAAAGGACTTTAATTAAATGTTAAGAAATGCAATATCATTTCATTTGGAAAACAACATATTCCTATCACCTACTGTATCTCACTCTCCAGCAAGTCTGTGCTCAGGGATTTGTGTACCAAGGTCAATGGCTCCCTTTCCTTTGATCACGATGTAACAACTGTATATCTCACAATTATTCACGAAAGGAAAAAATATCCAACCTCCACTGCAGGTGTCGAAGACAAAAAAGAAAACTGCAAGGCTAAACTTCGTAATGAGTTTATCAATGAAATTCAATACTCCAAAATATATGAACAGATAAGGCTCCGCTTCAATAAGTTTATCCGTGAAATTCAGTACTCCAAAATCGAAAAGATTAAAAACAAAAATTTAATAAAACTAACATAAAAAATGACATAAAAAGAAATGACATCTGATAAGCGCTTTCGACTATTCAGCCTTCTTCAGATCATAAAACATTCTCGGATTTTACCATTTAAAAAGAAAATCCTAACCAATCAAGTGTCCACTTCCGATTTCACAAACAAACTATTAATCAATGTCTGAAGCAGCCATATCAGTTCCTTATTGGAGAGAAAGTACATTTCATTATTTATCAAAGCCATTCCGGCGAAAGAAAATACTTGCCAATCACTATTGCTTCCTTATTCACACCTTCTCTCTCATAGGTCTATAACAGTGAAGACTGATTGGATAACTAAAGTACACTTCATTATTCATCGATCTTCAGAGCCAATCCGGCGAAAGAAAATACTAGCCAAATCACTATTGCTTCCTTAGTCTTACCTTCCCTATCATAGGTCCATAACAGTAGAAGCGGATTGGATAAGAGTGTGGCATTCAGTCAAGATTTGAATAAAAAGACTACACTGAACATTTTTATAGCCAATCCCTTTGATGGAAATTTGACTCACATTATTGGTCCAAGAGTGCCGTTACATAAAATAAGTCTCTTATCATACAGATGGCTCATAAATGAATTAGTAACAAAATTTCATTCGCTATCCCTGTCACCCAAACATCCTTGGCATTTTTCGGTATAAATCCATCGCGGCAATAAGCCATGCTTAATCATCAAGGGAAGGTAGATCTAAACAGCCAAGGAAGAAATTTTCATAGAGTCAGTAGAATAGTGTTGTAGTAGAAAGTATATGCCCAATCAAATAATAATATCCAGAAACCAACAAGTCATTCTTGCTCCTTAAGTAGTTCATCTTAATATTGGCTTAAAATAACTATTAAGACAAAATTCATCCAGTGGTAGTATTTAGTGAAACTTTTCATAGAGTACATGGAATGGTGACATAGTGAAAAGTGTGTGCCCAATCAAGTAATAATGCCCAGTAACCAATAGTCATTCTTGCTCCTCATGTAATTTGTCTTGTTATTGGCTTAAAAATAACCATTGGGACAAAATTCATCCAATAGTAGTGTAAATGGTGCCTATCAGTATGGTATGCAATTTATGAGCCAAGGAGAAATCGGGTCCACGCTGTTCATTTCGTGGAGTCCCCCACATAATAATCGCAACCAAGGAATCAATGAGCACAATCCCATAATGAAAAGCCCCACTCCCCGTTAGGCATAATGAGAGTATGAATCCAACACATTCTGTAAGATCTCAACTTCGCTCGCACAATTTCCATAGGATCTCGTACAAAAATTGGCAACACATTGCCTGTAGTAGCTATCAAGTGTAGCATTATTTCTAGTGGTAATTATAACAACGAAAACAAATAGGACGGCTATATTCTACTCATCATCAAACTGTGATGAGACAAGATACAATCAACATTTCAGTCTTATGCAGATTTCTGTTTCTATGAGCCATGACGCCTCGCAACACAGAAACATTGTTAACCATGCTAAAGTAAATGAAGAATTTCAAGTATATTCATTCAGGATAGATGAAAGCAAGTACAAGAAAACTTTTACTTCTCAGATAAATCACGGCCATGGGTTATATTCAGTATAGAAATAAAGTAGGGAATTTTACACGTTGTTCTTCATTGAATCTAAACAACATTGACTCCCTACTAAGCAGGGTACAGTCAACAAAATCCCTGCATATACAGCTTCCACTCACGTATTCATCATGAGACTTCTTACATAGCAGTCAAGGTTACAGATTGAATATGCTTTAAATGAAGCAATAAAATGAAGACTAATCATCATTCAGCCTAATACAGGCTCTTAGATCTGTAAATCGCAAGGTTTGATGGTCTAAAGTCACTCTTTATTAATATTAGAATAGTTGATCACCTCCTTGCTCAGAGCCAATAAAGGATGAAGCACTACTTTCACAAATCTTCTTCAAAAACATAACATTGATTGCTTACAGTATTCTGCTTCCTATATACATGCACAAATTGTTATTTATAACCAACCACATTCCTTCTGGCTTTAAATATTGGTTTCAATGGAACAATGGCATTTAATCCAGGTTGATGATGAGCCTGCACATTTACTATCCAGTTGATCTCTTGTAACTCTGTGCGATTCATAACATCACCTGCTCTATTATTGATAGCCATTACTTCCATGGCTTTGAACTTAAAAGTGATGTGTGGGGTTGCCAAGATTATGTACCGCCAGAGCATTATTCATATCTTTATGGGATACATCTCTAAGATGTCTTAGAATCCGATCCTTAAGCCTCTGATCCGTTTTGCCAATGTAATAGGCATTGCATTGGCAGCATGTTGCTAGGTAGATCACATGTTTAGTATTGCAATCAGCATAAAGGTTGAATTGATATACCTTTCCTATCACCGGATGAGTAAAAAAGCTGGTGCTATCTATATATGGACAGGCCTTACATCTAAGGCATTTGAAGGTACCTTCCCTTTCCGAATGTTTCTTGTGGATAAAGCCATCTTTATGACATAAAAGTCTTTTAATACAATTCCTCAGTGCTCCCTTTCCATAGAATAAAAATATTGTCTACAAAACGGCCATAATAAAAAATATGTCCATACCAGGTATTAATGTCACTCAATACTTCAATGCTTTCCCATTGTGCCAGAACCAAGTTTGAGTAACTATTCGTACATGGGGTGCCCATGACTACTCCCCATACCTGCAAATAAAAATTTTCTCCATATACAAAGATGTTGTTTTCCAAAACCAGTTCCAGTGGATCTTTGAGGTCTTTATGAATTTTGGGTAGGCCACCTATGCTGGAGATTATAGGATTAGGACAAGTAAAGAGATCAAACAACTCTTTACATAAATGTTGCTCCATAAATAAATCCTCAAGTTCTTGCTTCACCATTCTAATCTTCATATCCACTTGGCATTTGTTCGGTCTCTTGTATGTACGTTCATCCTCCAGCATTTTCATCATTTTATCCCTATACCAATCTGCATCCATAATTACTATACAGCCACCTTTGTCAGCAGATTTGATGACTATGCTGTCCATGCCTCTCAGTTGTTGAAGTGCTTCTTTCTCGTCATGCGAGATGTTGTGAAAATTCCCATGACCAGGGAATATTCTTATCTTACTGACCTCTTCCTCACATAACTTTAGAAAGAGTTCAGTGGCGGGAGAGTTAATCGACACAAACTTACTGGGTTTCCTGGGGAAGTTTCCTGTCTACTAACATCTCCAAAAAAACATTTTAAAGATACATTCCTACAGAAAAGTCTAATATCAGTTATAAATTCATTTAAATATGAAGGTAAAGCTGGTATGAAACTTAGACCACGCTATAAAATCGAAATCTGTTCTGGAGTCAACTTGATCCTTGATAGGTTGACTACTAATCCCAACTGAGATGCACTCAAGCTGTCAGCTTTTTGCGTTTGCGTTCCTGACTCTGTGTTCGAGGTTCCTGTAGAAGGAATGTTTCACAAAAACCGGTAGAGGCCAGTTGTCAGATGAAAAAACAGTACCTTCTTTCGGTCTGGTTCCCATATCTACACTATTGCCGGAATCAGGATGTGAGGTCTTTAGTCCTGTAGTCATATGGCTTGTTCCAGCTTCATTTAGTTCAATAGAATTTGTTTACTCAATGGGAATGGTCACAGAATTATCAGAGTCAAGCATATCAATTGCAAACGTACAGTTGTTAGTTTCTGTTTGACCCTATTGTTCCTTATGTTTATTAGCATTGTTATTATTCCTGTACATGGGAATCCTTTCCCTTGAGGTACTCCTTCCCCTATTGCTTCTTGGAAGTTCCTTCATTAGTTTCTCTGGGCCATTCAAAATTATGTCCACTTTTAAAATCCTGATAATCGCGAGCCAGTTTCTTAGTTTTAATTTGTTTAAGTTTACTATCATAATTCTGTAAGTTACTTTGTAGAAGCTCTAATTTTCGTAGATGCATATCTTGTAAATTCATACCTTCCAACACCACTTGTTTATTAGCTATTAAGGTTGCCATATTTTCCTCCTCCGGTCTGAAGTAATCAACCAATAGCCGCATGTACTTCTGGCTGGTCTCTAAATTAATAGCTTGCCATATGGCAAGCAAATCCGGATATGTATTCCCATAACTAAAAAGGCATTTTACCCGCATTCGTCTTGGCACTAATATATGATGAATACAAGCTTCTAAATGAAAACACTGCCATTGCAATCGTTTAAGTCTATAGGCAGCATTCTCAACTTCTCGAAATGTACTTAAAAAGTCAATATCATCAGCCGGCATTGGTGGAGAGGTCACTTCCTCATTTCCAAGATTCAATTGTATAAGTGGATTAGCAAACTCACCGGCTAAATTAGACAAGGAGCAATTCTTCATTCGTTCCTGATTAACTGCTTCAGCCATGTGCGTCAGTTGGAGAAAATTAGTAAACCAAAGGAAAAACTATCCAACCTCCACTGAAGGTGTGGAAGACAAAAAAGAAAACTGCAAGGCTAAACTTTGTAACACCAGCACATCAGTCTCCGCTATGGAAATTGTGCAAGCAAAGTTGAGATCTTACAGAATGCGTTGGATTCATACTCGCATTACGCCTAACGGGGAGTGGGCTTTTCATTATGGGATTGTGCTCACTGATTTCTTGGTTGCGATTATTATGTGGGGGACTCCACAAAATGAACAGCATGGACCCGATTGCTCCTTGGCTCATAAATTGCATACCATACTGATAGGCACCATTTACACTACTATTGGATGAATTTTGTCCCAATGGTTATTTTTAAGCCAATGACAAGACGAATTATATGAGGAGCAAGAATGACTATTGGTTACTGGGTAATATTACTTGATTGGGCACTATGTCACCATTCCATGTACTCTATGAAAAGTTTCGCTAAATACTACCACTGGATGAATTTTGTCTTAATGGTTATTTTAAGCCAATATTAAGATGAACTACTTAAGGAGCAAGAATGACTATTGGTTTCTGGATATTATTATTTGACTGGGCATATACTTTCTACGACGACACTATTCTACTGACTCTATGAAAATTTCTTCCTTTGCTGTTTAGATCCACCTTCCCTTAATGATTAAGTATGGCTTATTGCCGCGATGGATTTATACCGAAAAATGCCAAGGATGTTTGGATGACAGGGATAGCAACTGAAATTTTGTTACTAACTCATTTATGAGCCATCTGTATGATTAGAGACTTATTTTATGTAACGGCACTCTTGGACCAATAATGTGGGTCAAATTTCCAAACGGATTGGCTATAAAAATGCTCAATGTAGTCTTTTTATTCAAATCTTGACTGAATGCCACGCTCTTATCCAATCAGCTTCTACTGTTATGGACCTATGATAGGGAAGGTGCAACTAAGGAAGCAATAGTAATTTGGCGAGCATTTTCTTTCGCCGGATTTGCTCTGAAGACTGATGAATAATGAAGTGTACTTTAACAGTGAAGACTGACTGGATAACTAAAGACCTATGAGAGGGAAGGTGTGAATATGGAAGCAATAGTGATTGGCGAGTATTTTCTTTCGCCGGAATGGCTCTGATAAATAATGAAATGTACTTTCTCTCCAAAAAGGAACTGATACTGCTGCTTCAGACATTGGTTAATAGTTTGTTTGTGAAATCAGAAGTGGACACTTGATTGGTTAGGATTTTCTTTTTAAATGGAAAATCTGATAATGTTTTATGATCTGAAAAAGGCTGAATAGCCAAAAGCGCTCATCAGATGTTATTTCTTTTTATTTTCTTTTTATGTGATTTTTTGTGTTAGTTTTATTAAATTTTTGTTTTTAATCTTTTCGTTTTTGGAGTACTGAATTTCACAGAGAGACTTATTGAAGTGGAGCCTTACCTCTTCGTATATTTTGGGGTACTGAGCTTCATTGATAGACTCATTGAAGCGGAGACTGCTGCGGTGGTGTTATGAAGTTTAGCCTTGCATTATTCACGAAAGGGCATCTAGTACAAAACCTAGGAAATTACTGTACTCTGCCCATGTCCGACTCATTACAGAACATATCTCATTAGGCAAATCAAAAGAAACACTTCAGAGGTTCATAACAAAAAGGATCTTGAACCTCAAAAATCTACGTTAATAAGAAAGGTTGGCAGTACGGTTGTAGAAGTATACTTAACATAACAGTAGATGTTTGAATGATCACTGCTGTAGTACACTTAGCTATATAGGTAGATTACCCTGGCTTACTACATTTGGGAGGTGGAAGAAGAAGGGTCCAGAAGCCCCTGGGGAATGATCTTAGCAAAGCCTTATCTAGACCTAGAGAAGGAATCCAGCTTTAATGCCTTGTAAATGTATGTACAGGGTACTAAGTTGCTGTTTCTAGAGTACTTCTAGAATCCAACACTTTCCAAAATGCCATAGAAGAAGCCAAAGCCCTAGAAGAGTGGGCCTTGACCCTGCCTGGAAGAGTTGTGTTGAGAAGAGTATAATAAAAGGTAAGAGCCTTAGATAACCATTTGGAAATAGTCTGTTTTGACACAGATTGTCCCCTCCTCTTACTTTTACAAGAAGCGAACTGATCCGAAAATCTGAAAGATTTAGTTCTGTCAAGATAGTTCCCCGAGTCATCTGTGGACACTCAAGGTATGGAATATCTTTTCTCCATCACTTTCAGGTTCGGGATTGAAAAAGGTGACAGTTTGGATTACAGTAAACCTGGATACCACTTTAAGCATAAAATAATGATGACAATAATAACAGTAATAATACTATTTGTTAACCAGGCATGTCCACTTTTCAGGGGCAACCTGGGAGCAATGACTGGTTATGTTACTTACTCAAGGTTACACAGCAGGCAAAAAAAAGATGGAGGGAATCAAACCCTGTACCACAGAACTAAAGCTCTCAACCTTATTTATGGTAGTTGGAACAGATGTTAAGTGTTTAAAAGAAGGATTAGTTCTCAAAGAAACCCTTTCTATGGGGAAAATGAGATAGGGTTAACTTGCCATAAGAGCTTGCAACTCAGATACTCTTCTTGCAGACGTCAGAGTAATTAGTGAAACAGTTATCCATGTTACAAACCTCGACTCAACCAGGTTATAACAAACTTTAACAATAAGTCTTTTTGGACTTGTTGGCTGTTGGTGAAGCACCCACCAAGAGGAGAAAACGCTGAGAGAAGAAAGGAGCCACTTTTGAGATTTTAAGTATTTTGCTTCAGATTATTTGTTACGTTTTTCTGCATTTCCGCCTACTTTTGAGAATTTTCTGGCTTGTTAAACTTGATTTCTGTGTTGGTAACTGTATTTAGAACACAACCTAGAGCTGATTACTGAATTTCCTGCCTGCACCTATTTTTAAAATCTTTTTTTTTTTTTTAAACTTGCATTTTATCTGTCTCTGGCCTAGCACTCAAGTGTGGGGTCATTTACTGCACTGTTCTAACTTGTTGATACTTGTGAACCTCTGCTTTCCTTAAAAAAAACAAAAAAACAAAAAAATCTTGCTTTTTTCCCCACTTTCTGAGATTTAAAAAAGTTCAGTTACAGATTTGCTGTTCTGAACTGTTTGTAAGTTTCCTGGAGGCCATTGTTTGCTTGGGCTAAAGGGAAGTCTCTGTGTTCATCAGTGGCAGTGATAAACATTGAGCAACCTGCCTGCCCCTGTGGGAGTGGTTACTGCCTTGAAACTGTAGTTTTATTGGCTATTGTGGGTCAATTCCAAACTCCTTGATCTCCCCCTCTTAAAACCCGATTGCCTCATGGTTTTGGTGTCTTTTTGGACTTGTTGGCTGTTGGTGAAGCACCCACCAAGAGGAGAAAATGCTGAGAGAAGAAAGAAGCCACTTTTGAGATTTTAAGTATTTTGCTTCAGATTATTTAAGTTTTTCTGCATTGCCGCCTACTTCTGAGCATTTTCTGGCTTGTTAGACTTGATTTCTGTGTTGGTAACTGTATTTAGAACACAACCTAGAGCTGATTACTGAATTTCCTGCCTGCACTTATTTTTAAAATTGTTTTTTTTTTCTTAAAACTTGCATTTTATCTGTCTCTGGCCTAGCACTCAAGTGTGGGGTCATTTACTGCACTGTTCTAACTTGTTGATACTTGTGAACCTCTGCTTTCCTTAAAAAAAAAAATTCTTGCTTTTTTCCCACTTTTCTGAGATTTAAAAAAGTTCAGTTACAGATTTACTGTTTGTAAGTTTCTTGGAGGCCATTGTTTGCTTGGGCTAAAGGGAAGTCTCTGTGTTCATCAGTGGCAGTGATAAACAGCCCCTGTGGGACTGGTTACTGCCTTGAAACTAGTTTTATTGGCCATTTTGGGTCAATTCAAAACTCCTTGATCTCCCCCTCTTAAAACCCTCTTTTGCGCGTTTTGCGCATAGCGCAACATCAGGCAGCGTTGCCTAATTGGGTTTAAACTATTCCTGGCTCCACAAAGTCTGCTCTTCACTTTTTCCCTTAGAACTGCTCTATCTCTCAAATTAAACACCATATTTTCATTCTAAGGTCCCTCACTGGTCCAAATAACTAATCTTACAAGTTAGCACTAATAAACCATAAGCACAACTTACTCTTATACTCTCTACGATTACCTTGTCCGCTACTGGTCCATTTTAATTCAGTTCCCTATATTACTCTAGCATGTCCAAAGGTCAGTCAATGGTTTCCTCTCCAGTCCAGCTGGTGAATCTGGGAATTTTGAGGCAATGTTACAACTGTCTCATGTACAGGGACAACCCTCTCTTCCTCCAAACAGGTTCAAATATATGTGAGAGATGCAACCATATAGCCAAACTGGAGGCTGAGCTCTCTCATCTCAAAACTGGTGTAACCAATCAGGAGGAGAAGGTAACCTCACACAACACAATTCCAGTATCACATAGTCCCACCACAACAGCGAACCAAACACATAAAAACACAAAAACATACTCTGAGGCTCTAAATAAAAATCTACCTAAGCAACCGAGACCTCCAAAGCAGATATCCAAGCAAACGCTACCCCAAAACAAAACACGTACAACACATAGCACACAAAGTCAGTGTGCCAATCAGTCACAGCCCTTAAGGCTGAATAACACACCGGATACTCTTGTAATAGGTGACTCTATTGTCAGACACACTGACGTCCCGCTCACCAGGCTGAATAAAGAGAAGGTCACAGTGAGCTGCCTGTCAGGCGCTAGGATCCGCCACATAACACAAGCACTCAGGTCACTCAAAAGCAAATACAAATATGACTCTGTCATTGTACATGCTGGCGTGAATGACCTGAGACGTACCTCCCTCGACTACATGAAGAGAGACATAGAGGAGCTCTCTGATCATGTAGCCCAGGCCGGTATGACCCTGACCTTGAGCAGCATCTTACCCTCACCTAGAATGATGCCACAGTATAAAGACAAAATGATCAATTTTAACAATTGGCTAAATTTTTGGTGTCATTCAAAGGGGATCCAGTGTCTGTTAGCCTGGGATGACATGCTCGACGAGCCACGTTGCTTCGCTAGGAACGGCTTGCACCTGTCACCCCTGGGCTTTCGGATATTGGCAAAGGCTCTTGCCACCCCCATAGTGCCTTTTTTAGGCAAGGCTCAAAAGTCAAACCCACCTCCATAGACAGCACAAGGACAAGAAACTAAAGGTAATGCTGCTAAACGCCAGAAGTCTTAACCTCAAGATGCATGCACTCGAAGCTCTCCTCAGTATGAAGAACATCGATATCTGTGCAGTGACAGAAACCTGGTTCAAGGCTCCAGAGAGCACCCCAGCACTACCAGGTTATACCTCATATCATGCTTTTCGGCCTCAAAACCCGGATCGAACCACAAAAGGAGGGGGAGTTTCCATATTTATCAAGGATATCCATACCTCCAGGTTAGTAGCAGTGCACGAAGTATCGGAGATCATCCATGTGCAACTAACAGTGGGCAAGACTGCTTTTCAGTTTATAGCATCCTACAGACCACCCTCTCAAAGTCAGGAATCCCACTTGGCTTTCCTGAAAACATTGGAAAACACTAACATCTCTTCGAACACCATTATAATGGGCGACTTCAACTACCCAAACATAGACTGGGAGCATTACTCAAGCCCCAGCACCTTAGCCCAAAGGTTCCTGGAATTTATAAACTCAAATGCTATGGAACAACTAGTCACCACTCCCACAAGAGGGGAAAACATACTAGACCTGATCATTACCAACATGGGGACTCTATGCTCCATACCAGAAGTATATCCCTCATTGGTAAGATCAGACCATAAATTAATTTCACTGGATATCCACATCCCGACCCCACCCTTAGCCCAGAAAACCACAGTGAAAAACTTCTCAAAAGCCAACTTCACACTTCTCAAAACTGAAGTGGAATCCTTCAAGGCCCCAGGGCCAGTGGAAACTACGGCCCAAACTGCAGAATCCTATATAAACGCATTCTACGGACATCTCCAGGAATGCATGGATCATGCTATCCCAAACAAAATCAAGACCCAATCATCCAAAGGTAGGCGTCCAGTCTGGTGGACCCCAGCCATAAATAAACTGTACAACAGAAGGAGGAAGCTACTACATGATAGAGCAAAATCCCTAAAAGGGAAGGCATCTCTGATCAGTACTAGCAAAAAATTACGATCCCTCATAAAATCCTCCAAGGCCAGCTTCGAGAGAAAAATTGCACAGGACACTAAAGACAATCATAAGGCTTTTTTCAGTTATGTTAGGAACCTGGGATGAAACTCCCAGACTTGTTCCGAGTTGATTCTAAACGACAAAAAATACACTGAACCCACAGACATCGCCAATATCCTGGCAGACAGGTTCAGTGCAAACTCCCCCCCACCCCAAAAGAGCAAGCATCTATCCCGGCAGAGTGCAGCCTCCCAAACATCTCTGATGCTCAGGTGAAGGCCGCCCTCTCCAAAGCAAAAAACACTGCTTCCATGGGACCAGATGGTGTCCCGGGTTGCGTCCTACATGAACTCCAAGAAGAACTAATCCCTCAAGTAAAACTGCTGTACAATCTCAGCCTCACTACAGGATATGTGCCCAAAGAATGGCGTACAGCAACAGTGGTCCCACTCCACAAAGGTGGCGCCTCTAAGGACCCTGGAAACTACTGCCCCATAAGCCTGACTAGCCTAGTATGCAAGGCTATGGAGAGGATTATCATGGAACTCATAAACAAGGACATTGGGGACCTACAGACACTAGATCCTACCCAAATTTGGCTTCGTCAAGGGCAGATCCTGCCTTTTGAACCTGGTCGACTTCTTCGAAACAGTCACCAAGGCCATAGATGAAGGGAAGGTAGTCCACACAGCCTATCTGGACCTCGCAAAAGCATTTGACAAAATACCCCACTCGGGCATCATAGATAAGCTATCCAGCCTAAATATAAACCCCTATGTCACAAGATGGGTCACAAACTGGCTCAAAGACATAACCCACATAAGCCTGACTAGCCTAGTATGCAAGGCTATGGAGAGGATCATCATGGAACTCATAAACAAGGACATGGGACCTACAGACACTAGATCCTACCCAAATTTGGCTTCGTCAAGGGCAGATCCTGCCTTTTGAACCTGGTCGACTTCTTCGAAACAGTCACCAAGGCCATAGATGAAGGGAAGGTAGTCCACACAGCCTATCTGGACCTCGCAAAGGCATTTGACAAAATACCCCCACTCGGGCATCATAGATAAGCTATCCAGCCTAAATATAAACCCCTATGTCACAAGATGGGTCACAAACTGGCTCAAAGACAGAACCCACAGAGTTAGAGTTGCTGGAGCCATGTCAGACTCGAAACCGGTCACAAGTGGCGTCCCACAAGGTTCTGTCCTGGGACCTCTCTTGTTCGGTATTTACTTTTCTGACGTATAGGCCAATGTGGGAGGACTATGGCTCACCAAGTTCGCAGATGACTGCAAACTGGGCGCCATAATCGACTCTCCAGCTGACACAAACATCCTTCAAAAGGTCTCAGAGACGGATAACTGGTGCCAGAGCCATGGTCTAAAGCTAAATGCCAAAAAGTGTATAGTCATACCCTTTGGCAAAAACAATGTGCCCACAAATTACCACATAGGTGGTAACCCATTAAGTACAGAGAAAGTAATTGGGGATCTGGGGACCCAAGTTGATAGCAATCTCTCCTTTGACAACCACATTGCCAAAGTGGTTAGAAAGACCTTCTACATAGCCCACCTCATCAAGAAAGGATTCACATCTAGATCAAGAGAGGCAATCGTGCCCCTTTATTCATCCCTCATCAGGCCCATCATAGAATACAATGCCCTCTTTGGGATGTACCTTACCCGACACCTGCAGCAATTAGAAAGACCCCAAAAGTACCTCACCGGGAGGATCAAGGGACTCAAACAGATGCCATATGCTGCTCGGTTAAAAAACTCCAGCTCTACTCAGTTGCATACCACCTACTTCGAGGCGATCTATGCCTGACATATAAAGCTATGTCCAACCCAGAATTAATGGACATGCTCCATCTCAGTAAATCTAAATCCCTTAGAGCCACGCGCTCGAGGGACTTGAACCTCAGCACAGAAATAAATAGAACATGCTGGAGGGACAGATTCATAACCCAGAGGCTCCCTTCGCTCTGGAACAGAATTCCAATTCATGTTAGGCAGAGCACCTCACTGACTCTCTTCAAGAAGAATCTTGATGAGTGGATGGGGGATCGTAGGTTTGTCCCGGGGATTACTTCTGTGTCACTATTAGACAGAGGCACAGTAAACTAAACTTTAAAAAGGGCACAGTATACTCAAATCAAGGGGTGGCATAAGCCAAACACAATCAGGCTAGGCTTATAAATGCCCCAGGACAGATAGCCTAGTATGAACCTATGTATGAGCTAGGCAATTCAAAATTCTGAAAAATCAAAGTTGCAAAAGCATACATTTTTCCCATACTTAATAATAATCTCTCCATTCTTGTCAGAAAGAGAAGGATTGTAATTAACTAAATGTTTAGTAACATTAGGATTAACTAAAGCTATAACTGCAGGGTAAGGTTTGGGAAGAGTGTGTAAAAACTTAAAAGACTGAGGAACTTTACACTGTATCTGCCATTTTAGGGGCAGCAGAATGACTATCAGGAAAATTTCACATAGTGACATACACACACACAGACACAGACACACAGGCACAGACACGCACACACACAGACACGCGCACACACACAGACACGCGCGCACACACACACACACAGACACAGGCGCACACAGACACACACACACACACACACGCACACAGACACGCACACACACACACACACACACACACACAGACACACGCACGCACACACAGACACGCACGCACACACAGACACGCACACACACTCCGAAGCGGACAGAACTGGGCGGCGCAGTGGTGCAGCGGTTAATGCTGTCGCCTCACAGCAAGAGGTTCTCTGGTTCGATTCTCGGCCGGGGTGCCTTCTGTGTGGAGTTTGCATGTTCTCCCTGCGTTCGCGTGGGTTTTCTCCGGGTACTCCGGTTTCCTCCCACATTCTAAAGACATGCGTCTGGAGCATTTCTCCCCGGGCCTCCGCTGAAAACAGGATCTGTGGAACCTAGTCGGACTTTCCCGGTCAACAAATGTTAAATAAAAAATAAAAATAAATAAAATAAAACTGGAAAATGGCTGAAGGTTCCTGAAAATCCTTCTGTAATAGCATTTTTTTGAGGGTGTAAGAAAGCTCAGAGTTCTCCAAATAAAAATATTGGCAAATTATAGCAATAGCATCAAAGAAAGCAAAATCCCTATAGGGGGGGATGAGAAAATGAGCTCTCCTCCAATTCTGAATTAGGAAACTGAGAAGAAAACATTTTATCTGTCTCTTCATCATCCTGTTCAGATTTAGAATCTCAAGTCTCCTCTGGAAAAGAGGTATTCCTCTTTCTTTTACTAGAACCCACATAATAAGAAAGATCAACAGCCTGAATTAAATCCTCAGTCAGACCCAATAAACTACTACTGACTAAGTAAATTTAGAAGTAGAGACACAGTTTTTTTTCTTTCTGACAGGAAAATGGATCCAACAGTGTTATTAATGACAAAAGCAGTATCCCCAAGAATGGGCACAACATTCCAAATAAATATAGTGAAGCCTTCCTCTGTTCCCTCTCCCAGGACCAAAAACAGTCGCTCTCCCTTGCCCCCTGGGGGACTCACAAGAGTTGCAGAGGATGTGGCCAATCCCTGGTCCAGAGCAGCTGTAGGCGCTACACCACTGGGATCAGGATTAAAAGAGGAGTGGTCTACTTCCAAGAAGGCTACACATGGAGTAACAGCTTAATTCTGGCTCTCCCTATCTGAAAACAGAAATGTTAGTAAGTGCATTGCCTGGAGGCCAGGAAAAAAAGAAATATAAAGCACCTGGAGGAAAATCAGCTACAAAAGGTGAGGAAAAAAAACAGACTGGGAGAAGTATTGCAGTTGTTCGACAAGAAGCACTGTAAGTTCCACACATGACCACATGACTTCCAGTAACCTAGAGGAAAGTATAGAGCAGCTGCACACAGAACTGGTTAAAATAAACAAAACTGATGGAGTGTATCAACACAAACAATAAAAGGTTGGAAAAGGTGGAGGAGGCTTTGAAGAGATATTCAGACAAGGTGACAGAACTGCAAAACCCAGAGGCTGAAATGAAGAAAAGGTTGGCTGAATATGAGACTGTACAAGAAGACACGTTTCAAAACACTCTTTTTCCCTGTTCACGTTTAAGAAATGCAGGCACTGCAACATTAAAGAAATAGAGAGAGGAAGGGTCTGATTAAGAGAACATAAAAGAAAAATTACTGTGCTTTTTTTCTTATGCTTGCATAAGGGGATGACTGGGTCAAGGTCCTTGGCTTTATCCAGTAACAAGTTTTAACAAAAAGCAGGTAAATGGAAAATAATATTGAATGTTAGAAGACTTTTTTTCAGGTAAACAATGTATCCTTAGCAATTTTGTGTCTGGTATGGATGTCCCTAGAAGACAATCTGATAGAGAAATGGCTTGGAGAAAGTGTTTACTGAAAGCATTCAAGGGTTTTGTCGGCTGGGAGAGCTACAACAATAAGACAAAACCAGATAGCACTTATTAAAAGCAAAGACAGTAGCATTCATCTTAGCATGAATGACATTTCTTTTTGATTAACCATAGTCTGTCTGTGTGGCTATAAGTTTGGAACTTTTGTTCTTATTAGGAAAGTAAAACTTCAAATTTTGACGATGTACATAGTTTTGTTATTATTAATTTAAACTGTTTTGGGGGGGTATTGGGGGTGTTTATTTGTTTGAGGGCCTTCAATAAAACAAAACATTTTGAAAGATGTGACAGCCTCAAATCTCATTCTTCTTTTAAAACATTATTCTGCATGTTTTGTTCTCACAATTCCTATCTAAACGTATAATTTTAAACTGATTTGAATTTCTGTAGGTTTCTGAAAGTGGTGGCACCACAACAGAGGGGTAAGAAAGGGCAGCAATAACCCCTCCCCCAACTATGCCAACCTGTCCTAGTTTATTAGGAGATTACTAATGCTGTAACACGCATACAGCACTGAAGTAACTTCATTTAGAACATTCAGGATATGAATGGAGAAGGCAAGGAATGTATAAACCAATACTGCAAGACAACTGATGGACTGCACCAGTTTCAGTGGGCCATCATCAGGAAAAATGAAGTCCCAGGTATCTTTGCATATGCCACGGCAATTATGAGTTTCAAAGACCAACATGTCAGTTTTTCCAAGATTAATGTTGAGTCCCTTCTGCTCATAAATCACAAGCCAGCTGGGTTAGCAAAGAACTGGGAAAGATGTAGATAGTGTATGCAGAGGTGCTAGTTTCTCAGATAAAAATGTTATCTCTGTACTGCAAGATATTTCTAACCCTCTGAAAAAACTAAGGGAGTGGATGAAGATGGTAAAAAAAAAGTGATGGTCCAAGGATGGCACTTTGGGGAGTACATGACCAAAGAAGATTGAGAGAGGACTGATAGTTAGCCATAACAACTTATGAAGAATCTTCCCTGCAGAAAATTAGCGAAGCAATTTAATGAGGTAGAACTAAAAAATGTAAAGTGAGAGCTCTTTAGTTAGTAAGGAAATGGTTTCCAAGGTCAAACGCCTTTAAAAAGATCACAAAGAAAATGGTCCCTGTAAGGTTCCATGTGTCCATGACATGGCACATTGCAATAATATAAAATGAGAAGGGCAGTACTGCTGTGCCTTGGCTCTTTCCGAATCTCAACACGAATCTTTGCTGATGGCAAGGAAGTTGGCCACATGATACACTGTGGTCCTACATCTGTGAAGCAGCAGCCTTCTACATAATTTTAGTAAGGGAAAAATGAAAGTTATGTACTTAGCATAACACTAGATCAGTGCTGTCATCTATCTGTCTCAACCTGTGGGTTATCGGATTCAATTCTGGCAGATCAGAATCTTCAGCTGTGAAGGAATATCTCCACATCTCAGAAAGGATGGTTCATCCACGCTCATATTGGGAACTGGACGAACCAGAGAGGATATGTCTGGCCTTTGCCTCATAATGACCAAAAGAACTACACTAGAGGAAGCTGGAGATATAAGCGAGTGGTCTGAGGAACAATTGTTGGCCACTACAGAATCACCCATCATCATCAGAACTGAAGATGGAGCCAGCAGACTTGGCAAGAGCTCCTTTGTAAGTAGTTTTTTTTCTTTCTAGGAACACCAACGAATGGACCAAAAGGAAAAGGTTAAGCATTCATTCTGTGAAAAAGAAGGATGCTTCAGCAGCAGCTAGAATCACAGGAACAAGTTAGACAAAAATTGTCAGTTTACACAAGCAGCACACTAACACTTCCCTCTCACACAAAGTTCACAAAAACACAACATTACAAGCAGCATACTAAAATCCTGTTAGAAATGAAACTGGTCTGGCAGAAACAAATGGCAGGTAAGTTGTCACACCCTGAACACAAAATTGCCAATCATAACAACTAAGGGTTATGCAGCTAAATGCTAGAAGCTTAAACCAAAAACTACACACCCTGGAAGCACTCCTATTACTGGAGGATCTAGATGTCTGTGTAGTCACAAAAACCTGGTCAAGGCCTCAGAGTGTACCCTGGCCTTGCTAGGCTACAATGCCTTCCACACCTTCAGACTTCAAAAAGAACATGTGAGAACCAAAAGAGGCAGTGTTTCTATCTATATTACAAATAAATTCACCTCCCGACTAGTTAGACAGGACAACTCCATGGAGTTACTCCAAGTTCAGATTACTGTGAGTAAGACCCCCATTCAAGTCATAGCTAGTTATAGATCCCCCTCCATGGATCATGATGTGCACTAGGCTTACTCGACCAAACTAGAGTCAATCCAAATATTGCCAAACACTCTGGTCATGGGTGATTTCAATTATCCCACCATCAACTGGAAAACCTGCTCTAGCCCTAACTCACTACAGCAAAAGTTCCTTGACTTTGTTAACTCAAATGTCCAGGAAAAAGAAGTTATGTACCTACCATAACGTTCCATGTTAGTTGTCTTCATCTCGCCTTCTTTCTTGCTTGTTGGGATCGGAGCCAATCCTCAGCTCCGACTTGGCCATCTTCTATAGCTCGAGAGCTGTTTACTGGCTCGAGGCTACCCCTTATCCCATGATGCCTAGCACTAGCTACCCAGATCTCGTTTGAAATAGCTAACCTAAGCCATGGAATGAAACCCCTCCAAGCAAAAGGTTAAACCCACCTGTCATAAACTCTAAGTCAGTAGAGGAGACAAACCAGGGAACACTCAGCCAGTGAAAACTGAACTCCTCTCAGTCCAACAGGACAGGGGGATGGAGGGGGGGATGCAAGAAAGGAGGAGAGATGAAGACAACTGACATGGAACGTTATGGTAGGCACATAACTTCTTTATGTTAAGTTGTCTATCTCGCCTTCGTTTCTTGCTTGTTGGAAGTGTCCCTAGCACCTACGATCCTGGGTGGCTCATTGGAACAGACTCTTCAGAACAGTGGAACCAAAGTTAGCTCTACACCTGGAGACCATGTCCAACTTGTAATAAGCAATAAAGGTATGAGGATTTGCCCATGTGGCAGCGGCACAGATTGTGTCCATGGGCAATCTAGCCTGGAAGGCTACAGAGGTGGCCAAAGCCCTAGCAGAATGACCTTGCGGTCTGACAGACAAAGCACAGTTGTGTACACCTACCATAAATGTAGATGTTCGAGTGTCTTCACTGTTGCAGTCATGACTGTAGGGTTCTCCACTGCCGGCAGGCAGTCCTCGGTCGGCCAGAATCCCAAAGTCTGGGTCTGGCGTCGGCTGTTCAACCATGCTCCCTGACGTCAGAGCGCCAGGAGTACAAAGCTGACAACTGACACCATCTTCTCCAGTTTTTCTTGCCCCAGGATGTCAGGAGTCCCAAAATGAGAAAGGTCCCATATCCTTTGCAAATACACCTCAGAAGAATGGTGAAAAAAGGAACCACACAAAAGTAAAAATAAGAGGGGATAGGACGGAGGGAAACCCAGACTGCAACAGTGAAGACACTCGAACATCTACATTTATGGTAGGTGTACACAACTGTACTATGTTCATCGTGTTTCACTGTTGCAGTCATGACTGTAGGGTAGAATCCCAAAGCTGAAAGAAAGGGAGGTGGTCATAAAGGTGAAGGGGCGGCTAAAAGGCCCTGCAAGACTGCAGAGGCAAAGCCTGCCCTAGACAGAGTAGAGAGGTAGATTGTAGTGCTTAGAAAAAGTATGCACTGAACTCCAAGTTGCAGCTTCCAAAATGTCTTTGGTAGGAACTCCCCTGAGGAAGGCCGCAGAAGTGGCAGCAGCTCTGGTGGAATGAGTCCATATACTCCCTGGGATTTGCTTTCCATGGTGTGAATAACAAAATCGGATTCCATGAGCAATCCATTTAGAAATGGTCTGTTTTGAAATGGCTTTACCTTGGGAACTTGAAGCATAAGAAACAAACAATTGTTCTGATTTTCTGATGTCCTTGGTTCTGTCCAGGTAAAAATGTAGTTGTCTGTGTACATCCAAGGAATGCAAGATCCTTTCCCCTTTATTTTGAGGAGTGGGGAAAAAAGTTGGCAAGTGGATAGTTTGATTTAAAGCCACTTTGGAAACCACCATAGGCATGAAAGTAGGATTAGTCCTCAAAGACACCCTGTCTTGATGAAAAATAATACAAGGTTCTACAGCCATAAGAGCTTGTAACTCTGAAACTCTCCTGGCAGAGGTTAGGGCTAACAGGATGGCCGTCTTCCAAGATAAAAACTTGATGTCAGAAGAGGCAGCAGGCTCAAAAGGAGGCAAGGTTAGTTTTTCCAAAACATAGTTGAGATCCCAAGCAGGAATGGGAGGAGATCTAGGAGTTCTTAAGTTCTTAGCTCCTCTGAGAAACTGTCTCATGAGCTGGTGGGAAAAGATTGGAGGGTCTGTATTATAATGAGCAGAAATAGCAGAGGCATGTATCTTAATGGAAGAGAGAGAGAGACCCTTATGTAAGAGATCTGTCAAGTAAAGTAAAATAAAAGGAATATTCGGAAGAAGAGGATCAGAATCCTGAGCCTGCATCCAGGAACAAAATCTTTTCCATTTTCCTGCAGAAGATTTTCTAGTGCTAGGACGTCTGGCTTCTAAAATGACATCCATAACCTGCTTGGGTAGGAAAGAAGAAATCAAAGGCCCTGGATTAACCAGGCCGCCAGGCTGAGAGTTCTGACATGAGAGTGTAGAACCTGACCCTGATGTTGGGGCAGAAGGTTCGGAGACTGAGGTAAAACCAAAGGGGGCTCCAGACATAAGTTTTTTTAGAGTTGGGTACCAAAACTGTCGAGGCCAATTTGGGGCCAGCAAGATTATCATCTTGGGCTTGTCCTGTTTTATCTTTAATAATACCCGTGGAAGAAGAGGAAGAGGCGGAAAGGCATATCCCGAGAGGTTCCTCCAACTGAATGATAGGGCATCCACTTTCCAAGCTTCTTTGTGGAAAGTCCTGGTGCAAAAATTCTGTAGTTGATGATTGAGATGGGATGCAAAGAGGTCTATGTGAGGACATCCCCAGACTGCTGTTATCATCCTGAATATTTCGGTGTCCAGCATCCACTCGTGTGGATCCGAAAGGTTTCTGCTCAGACTGTCTGCCAGGAAGTTTTGCTTCCCTGGTAGAAACTGAGCTTGAAGGTCGAGCTTGCAAGCTAGAGCTGTGTTCCATAGATCCATGGCTAGTCTGCAAAGGGGGTAGGAATGAGATCCCCCTTGCTTCTTTATGTACCACATAACTGTGGTGTTGTCCGTCCGTATTAGTAGTTGTCCTGGTTGTAGAAGATTCCTGAAGGCCATTAGAGCTTTCTGAACGGCTAACATTTCCTTTAAATTGATATGCAGGTGCTTCTGATCCTTTGTCCAAAGGCCCTGCAGACAGTTGCCCTGAAAATGGGCTCCCCAAGCATAATCCGAGGCATCCGTGGTTAGAATCTGAGTGGCAGGAGGCAGACAGAAGGGTTTCCCTTTGTTTAGTGTACATGCCCTGGACCACCAAAGGAATTCCTTTTGAAGACAAGGCAGGACGGAGATCAGAATGTCTAAACTGTGGCAATGCTGAGACCATACACTTTTTAGGTACCACTGTATTTTCCTCATGTGTAGTCTTGCATATGGTATGAGAAGGATGCAGGAGGCCATGTAACCCAAAGCCTGCAGGAATCTCCTTGCAGATAGCGGAGTTAAAGTTGCCAAGGTTTTGAAAGTTGAAGCCAGCTGTAATTGTTTTTCGGATGTCAGAAATGCCATCTGGGTTGTGGTGTTTAGAAGAGCACCCAGAAAAGTTATATGTTGTGAGGGTGTCAAATTTGACTTTTTTATGTTTACAGAGAATCCCAGGAACTTGAGGAGGTTCTGTACAAATTCGAGATGCTGGAGTAAGACATCCTTGCTGTCTGCCTGAATTAGACAATCGTCCAGATAAGGGTAAATCTGAATTCCCTTGAGTCTGTAGTAAGCTACTACTGGAGCCAGGCATTTGGTGAAGACCCTGGGCACAGTAGACAATCCAAAGGGCAGCGCAGAGAATTGAAAGTGCCTCGATCCGGCCTTGAACCTGAGGTATTTTCTGCTTTCCTGCCTGATTGGAATGTGTAAATAGGCCTCCTTTAAATCCAAAGTTACCATCCATGCATCTTTGGACAGCATTGGAAGTAGCTGCTGTAGAGTAAGCATCTTGAATTTTGGAATCTCTAGAAAGGTGTTCAAGACTGACAGATCCAGAATGGGTCTCCATGAGTTTTGCTTCCTGGGGACTAGAAAGAGCCTTGAGTAAAAATCTTGTCCCATTTCTGAAAGTGGAACCAGTTCTATGGCTTTCATAGCCAAAAGAGCTTCCACCTGGTTTAAGGCCTCTGTCCAGTGATGTTTTGGAAGGTCTGGCCATTCGCATGGCCTTGGCAGGGTATGAAAATGGAATTTGTAACCTCTTGAAACCACATCCAGAACCCACTTGTCTTGGGTTATACGAGTCCAATTTTGATAAAAAAGAGAGAGTTTTCCTCCGAGAGGAGCTTCCAGGCAAGAAGTTCCTGCAGCCCAACAGAGGGAGTCATTGAGTTTGTTTCCTATGAGTTTGTGACCTGTCCTCTCCTCCCCTAGGGGTGGAAGCAGTCCACTGTCTTGGTCTATAAGAAGCTTGTGTTTGAGGCCTTCCTCTGGAGCGTCTATATCTACCCCTCTGAGGCCTGTCTGAAGTGGGAAAGGACCAATTTTTAGAAGGCCAGTTCCTGCTAAATCTTGGTGGCTGTACTTGTAAGAAATCTTTAACTGTTTGCATGGATTTCGCCTTATCCTCCATCTTTTTAATCACCTCTTCAGCTTTTGATCCAAACAAAACATTATGCTGAACAGGAGCATCCAATAATTTAGAGCTTTTACTTGTTCTGGCAAATTTTGTTCCTTTAGCCATGCATGCCTTCTAATGACTGTGCCGGAGGCAGCAGCCCTACAAGAAGCCTCCAGGGCATCAAATCCACAGTGTAAACCATGCTTCCCAACTTGTTCAGTGGCATGCAATAAGTCATGTAATTCCTTATCATCTGCACAGGCAGAAATGGAAGTAAGCTTTTGTTTTAAAACAGACAAGAGAAATTGCTGGTATTTCAGCATATGAAACTGACAGTTTAAAGCCCTAATGGATAAAGTAGCCGAAGTGTACACTTTTTTGCCCCATCTTTCTAAAGATCTAGAATCCTTTTCAGTGAGAATGGGATTTTTGGCAGAAGCGGCCTTAACTCCCTTAGGACCCTGAGAAATGGTTTCAGGGTCAGCAGAAGGGTTCTTGTATAAAAACTGGTGGGAATCCGGAACCCTGAAATATCTATCAGGCTTAACAGGAGCAGGAGGAAAAGAGTCAGGGGTTAAGTTAGCCTCAGAAAAAGCATCATCCACAATATCCAAAAGAAAGAGGAGGAATAGCCAGGGGTCTATGTTGGGGGAGAAGAAGAAAATCCCTTAGTCTTTTCTTAGATTCCGAATACTCCTGTCCTTCCCAGTGGAAATGTTCCCTCATTTCATGCAAAGTTTCCCCAAAAGAGAAATCCTCAGGGGGAGAAGCTGAAGGAATGGATTCCTCAGCATCAGAATCCTCATAAAGGAGGGAAAGAATATTCCTGGTCAGAAGAAGAAACTGAAGAAACAGAAGCCTGATCAGAGGAATCATAATAAACATCCTGCCTTGGCCTTTTATCTGGAGGGGGATGTGAACCCGTAATCATAGTAAGTAAATCCTCCGCCATCTTGAGTAACTGTTTCTGTGACTTGGGAGCGAGTTCAGAAGAGGTCTGTGTTGCAGTCTTTGATTTAGAAGGAGTCTTTGCCTTTGTCTTTGGCTTTGCCTTTATTAGAAGCTGAGTAGGCCTGAAAACCCCTTTGGAAGCCGGTACCTGCACAGCGGCTCCGGACCCATCCGAAGGAGCATTGTCCGAAGGTCCTGCAATAGAAATTTTCAAAGGCCTGGTTGGCTCCTCATGAGAGTCCATTTTGGCCATCGGTTCTGAAATGGCCGACGACAGGGGCTGCAAAAGAGCCTCACTGACGACGGCCGAACCAGAAGCTGGCTCTGCTTGTTCATAGGTTCATAGGTTCATACTAGGCTATCTGCCCTAGGGCATTTATAAGCCTAGCCAGAGTGTGTGTGGCTTTCACCACCCCTTAGGATGAGAATACTATACCCATTAGTTTGCTGTGCCTCTGTCCAGCAGTGATACAGAGATGATTCCCGGGGTAAACCTACGATCTCCCATCCACTCGTCAAGATTTCTCTTGAACAGAGTCAGTGAGGGGCTCTGCCTCACATGGACTGGGATTCTGTTCCATAGTGTAGGGAGTCTCTGGGTGATGAATCTGTCCCTCCAGCACGTCCTATTTATATCAGTGTTGAGGTTTAAGTCTCTTGCGCTCGTGGCTCTGGTGGATTTGGATTTTTTGAGGTGGAGCATGTCCATTAATTCCAGGTTGGACATGGCCTTGTATGTCAGGCACAGATCACCTCTGAGCAGACGGTATGCGACTGAATAGAGCTGGAGTTTCTTCAGTCGGGCATCGTATGACATATGTTTGAGCCCCTTTATCCTTTTGGTGATGAACTTTTGGGGACTTTCCAACTGCTGCATGTGTCGGGTAAGGTACATTCCGAATGGGGCGTTGTACTCAATCATTGGTCTGATAAGTGAAGAGTACAGGGGTACAATGACCTCTCCTGATCTGGATGTGAATCCCTTCATGACCAGGTGGGCAATGTAGAAGGTCTTCCTAACCACTTTGGCAATGTGAGTGTCAAAAGAGAGGTTACTGTCAACTTGGGTCCCCAGGTCCCTGATAACTTCTTCCGTGTTTAATGGATTACCACACCTATGTGGTAATTAGGGGTTACCTTGTTTTTCCCAAAGGGTATGACTATACATTTTTTGGCATTTAACTTAAGGCCATGGCTCTGGCACCAGTTATCCATTTCTATGAGACCTTTCTGGAGGATGTCTGTGTCTGATGGAGTGTCAATTATGGTGCCCAGTTTGCAGTCATCTGCAAATTTTGTCAGCCACAATCCCCCCATGTTTGCCTGCACTTCAGAAAAATAAATGCCGAACAAGAGGGGGCCCAGGACTGAGCCCTGTGGGACACCGCTCGTGACCGGCTTAGAGTCTGACATGGCACCAGCAACTCTAACCCTGTGTGCTCTGTCCTTGAGCCAGTTTGCAACCCATCTTGTGACATATGGGTTTACATCTAAGCTGGTGAGCTTTTCTATGATGCCCGAGTGGGGTATTGTGTCAACGCTTTGCTAGGTCAAGGTAGGCTGTGTGAACTGCCTTACCCTCATCAATGGCCTTAGTGACTGTTTCAAAAGTCGACCAAGTTCAAGAGGCAGGATCTGCCCTTGACAAAGCCAAATTGGGTAGGATCCAGTGTCTGTAGGTCCCCAATGTCTTTATTTATCAGTTCCATTATGATCCTCTCCATAGCTTTGCAGACAAGGCTCGTCAAGCTTATGGGGCAGTAATTTCCAGGGTCCGTAGAAGCACCGCCTTTGTGGAGTGGGACCACAGTTGCCGTACGCCATTCTTTGGGTACGTATCCTGTAGTAAGGCTAAGATTAAACAGCAGCCTTATATGTGGGTTTAGTTCCTCATTGAGTTCGTGTAGCACACAGCCAGGGACACCGTCCGGTCCCATTGATGCTGTGTTTTTTGCTTTAGAGAGAGCAGCTCTCACCTGGGCATCTGAGATGTTTGGGAGGCTAGAGTCTGGTGGGATAGACATTTCTCCTTTTGGGGGGGAGGGAGGGGAGAAATTTGCACTGAATCTGTCTGCCAGTATGTTGGCAATGTCTGTGGGTTCAGTGATTTTTTTATCATTTTGGACTAATTCTGAGCATATCTGGGAGTTTCCACCCAGGTTTCTAACATAGCTAAAGAAGGCTTTATGATTGTCTTTTGTGTCATTAGCGATTTTTCTCTCAAAGTTGGCCTTGGATGATTTTATGAGTGATCGTAGTTTTTTGCTAGTATTGATCAGAGATGCCTTCCCTTTTAGGGATTTTGCTCTGTCATGTAGTAGCTTTCTCCTCTTGTTGTAGAGTTTGTTTATGGCTGGAGTCCACCAGACCGGTGCCTGCCTTTGGTGGAAAGGGTCTTGATTTTATTAGGGATTGCTTGATCCATACATTCCTGGAGGTGCTCGTAGAAGGCATTTGTAAGGGTTTCAGCAGCGTGGGTTGTGGTTTCCACTGGCTCGGGGGCCTTGAAGGATACCACTCCAGTCTTAAGAAGTGTGAAGTTTGCTTTTGAGAAGTTCTTCACTGTGGTCTTTTGCTGGGGTGGGGGCGGGATGTGGATCTCCAGTGAGATTAATTTATGGTCTGATCTCACCAATGAGGGATATACTTCCGGTGTGGAGCATTTTGTCCCCATGTTTGTGATGATCAGGTCTAGTATATTTTCTCCTCTTGTGGGAATGGTGACTAGTTGTTCCATAGCATTTGAGTTTATGAACTCATGCTCCATCATTAGATTTGGACCTCGGAGGCCTGTCTTTATCCTTGCGACGTTTGTGAACTCCGGTAGCCGGAACCGTATCTGACGACATTTTGTAGTTAAAGCACCTACCGAAGTAATGAAAAGCAAAATTGTACCTTTGTTTAATTGTACGTTGATTGAATCTAGCACAAAACCGACAACTAGCTACGTCGTGGTCAGGGCCTAAGCAAGGAATACAGTAAGAATGAAAATCCTTATGAGGTATTTGCTTCCCACATGAAATACAATTATTAACTTTTTTTGACATCGGACTGGAGCAAGAAAAAGTTTCCCCAACGGCATACTTAGCTTTGAGTGGAGAAGAAAGTCTTCGGACTGAAGTTTATCAGAAAAAATTGTCAGGAGTCTGCCGACCGGCACTTGCAAACTGCTATCACCGCACGGCAAGAAAGACTGGAGAAGATGGCGTCGGCTGTCAGCTTTGTACTCCTGGCGCTCTGACGTCAGGGAGCATGGTTGAACAGCTGACGCTGGACCCAGACTTTGGGATTCTGGCTGACAGAGAACTGCCTGCCGGCAGGGGAGAACCCTACAGTCATGACTGCAACAGTGAAACACGATGAACATCTCTTTGTTTCTTAGTTGATAGATGAAGGTAATAATGTGAGACAACCACCTGGACAGAGTCACACTGGAAACTGGAAGATCCTGTTTGCCCCTAGTATAGGAAAGGAAAAGTTGGTCCCACTTTCTTATATCCTTCATTCTATGCAGGTAAAAACGCAATTGTCGATGAACATCCAATTGGTGTAACTTGTATTCTGCCTTGTTGGTGTGGTTAGGAAAAAACACAGGGAGGTCTATAGATTGGTTTAGGTTATTCTCTGAGCAGACTTTCAGAAGGAAGGAGGGATTAGTTCTCAGAGCAACCCTGTCCTTATGAAAAACTAAGTACGGAGGACGAACACTCAGTGCCTGAAGTTCCAATACACGTCTGGCTGAGATAATAGCTACCAGAAAGAGAGTTTTCCAAGACAGAAACTTAATGGAGCAGGATGCAGCCAGTTCAAAAGGGGGCATAATCAAAGTGGTTAGTACCAAATTAAGGTCCCAAGGAGGAGGGGGATCTCTTACTGGGGGACTAAGGAGAGTACTCCCTCTGAGAAAGGCTTTACACAGCTTATGAGACATAATGTTTGGATTGGAAAAACCAACATGAAAGTTAGAGACTGCCACTAGTTGCATCCTGACTGTGGCAGAAGTGGACCCAGGATGAAAAAGCTCTGTTAGGAACTCCAAGATTTCGTGAACTGGGGCTGAAAAGGGATCTATGTTCCTAGCCTCTGCCCAACAAGAGAAACGTTTCCATTTGCTAGCATAAGTCTTCCTAGTAGCGGACTTGTGAGAGGAGACAATAATCTCACGCACAACTGGGGAAATGATGGGAAGCCTGGCTAGGGTTGGAATTGGATCAACCAAGCTGTGAGCTGGAGTATTTGGAGGGGCTGATGCAGCTCTCCTGATTGGATCCTATTCCAGACCTGCTGATTTATCGGAGTCCAGGCTGCTCGAGGAGGTAACGGTGCAGGAATGGAAACCATATCTGTTGAGGCCAGTAGGGGGCAATGAGGATCATTTTGCAACTGAATGGGATAGCTTTCTGTATGAGTTTGGATAGAAGAGGGAACGGAGGGAAGGCATAAAAGGGAA